>NW_023270426.1:63282972-63298063 GCF_011800145.1 Mirounga leonina
ATGATCCTGGAGTCCCGGGATCGAGTCCCGCATCGGGCTCCCTGCTCGGTGGGGAGCCTGCTTCTCCCTCTGACCCTCCCCCCTCTCATGTGCTCTCTCATTCTCTCTCTCTCAAATAAATAAATCTTTTAAAAAAAAAATTTCTCATTTATTCTGAAAATAATTGATGATTAAGAGGCATGAGTTAACCTCAAAGAATTTTAAAGGATTGAGATGTGCCCCAGTCTTGAAAAGGCAGGTACTCTCCACCCCTTTCCCCCACTGGTCTCCAAAATATGCATTTTTAAAACTCAATTCCTGTAAATTATGCAAAGAAGTGTTTTTCAAATTTTCACTGGCACATCTTGCTTTCAGCATCTATATTCCTGTTTCCTCCCTTCAGGTAATGGTGACTTCCCTTCACAAACCAGGTGAACCTTCCTTGGAGGAAAATTGCCCCTATGAGCCCTGGTAGGTTCTTGATGCAACCCCCTCTTGTTCTCCATTCCCCATGCTTTATAAAAGTTCTTCTTGGGTAACACCCCAAGTGGGCTAAATTCCTGAAAGGGAAAATCTGCTATAGGCCTTTTAACTTTAAGTGGTTCTTCTAAAACCTTTGAAATTAAAAGGATGAAAAGTGAAAACCCAATGCCACCATACGGTAAAGAGCAGTAATAGTGAAACCTACATACCACTTGTACATCTGAAGGGACTCTGGAAAGGAAGTCAAGTAGTTCATTGTTATCAATTGCATATGGACTCCGAAGCTTTTTTGTAAATTTATTGATGCCTGAAAAAGCCATAGATAAAACATTATTGAAATCTCCAGTTAGGAATTAGAAAAATCACGTATATTTCCATATGTTACAGTGATTTGAAGATCTAGACTAAGCTGCTCTTCAGTCTCCACTGAATGAACCAGTACACCCTGTTTTCTCCCTCCCACCCTCCCTCTCCCCCATTCCTGTTTCTTTCTCTCCTTTCCTTTGTTCCCTTCCTCCCTCCATCCCAAATCAAGGCAGCTCTGTTTTTTCTTTTTACTTTAGTGGCTTCCTCCCAGCAGGAAAGGCTTTTTATTTGGGAAACAAAAGGCACCTGGCAAGGATGTACAATGCTATATCTTGCTTTGCCACTCAGTGTCATATTACTTAGAAGCCTTGCTTTAGTATTTCATCTATAGTAAAACTTTTCAAGGCAAAAAGTCTGATTTACTGGTTTTCCCTTTTTCAAAAGATAAACCTTACTGTTTTTTGGAGTGGGGAGGTGTTAATGTTATGCAAACTAAATGTTTAGAAGACAGCTATCCTTTTTTTTTTTTTTTCCTTTTAAATGACCTGAAATGTGAAAGTTTTACCGCCAGCTTTTTAAAAAAAAAAAATAAACAGCTTTAAAGATGGTGATGCAAGAGGATCCTGAACTCTCCTCCCACATATGGGGTGCTGAGCTAAGGCCCACTATGAAGCAGGTAGGAGAGGCTGGGACATAAACTCCTCATAAACCTTGCCCTCAGTGTGGCAACCCATGGTCAGGAGGGAACTCAAAAGCTGTAGCTTCTCCTTAAGGAGTGAAGGGTTTGAGGCCCACCCACATCAGGCACCCCCAGCTTTTAACATGTGCATCTATGAGACGACTCTCCAAAATATCTACCTTTGAAAACCAATGGAGCTCATGTCCACGGGACCCACAGGCTACAGTGATCTGAGAAATGGTTCTTAAAGGACTTGCATGCTTGGAGTCACCCCAGAGCCCAACATGGAAGCAGTTAATTGAGGGGTACCTGGACTTTGGGAGAGCCTCATTTGCTTGTCTTGGAGCATCAGCCCAAGGGGTGGGCATCTGGTTAGACAAACATTCAAGGGTCTGCTGGGGTGCTCTCGAGCCAGAGACTGGGGGTGCCATCTTTGCACTTTCCTTCTGCCTTGCTCCAGCTGGTGGATGCTTATCTCCACACTCTCCCTTTGCCACACTCCACAAAGGGTATCTCCCCGAGGGAAGCTTTTACATGGTGTATGGTGCCCCAGTATTATGTCTGGTTTTACATCTAAGAGGTGGCTCGATAGGGCAATGTAGGAAGATCTTGAACTCACCCCTTCCCATGATCACACCAAATCTACAGCTACATATGGAACACTTAGTTCCCTCTGAGAAAGACCTGAAAACTAGCTGAGTGACTTCTTCACATCAGGGAAACAAGAGAAAGGCCAAGGGAAGTGGGTAGGAGAGGCTGAGACAAAATCTCATTATAAATCCTACCCCAGCAAGGCAACCCACAATTACAACGTAACTCACAAACATGGAGCTTCTCTCTGAAGAGCAGCGGGTTATACCCTGTATCAGGCACCCCAGCTTTTAAGTCCTACAACTGAGAGATGAGCCCCCAACACATCTGGCCTTGAAAATCATGACATAAAGAGCTGTTGTGAACTGAGAAATGGCTCAATGGGCTCGTGTACATACTCACTTGCCCCAGGGTGCAGCATAGAAGCAACCATTAGAAAAGCATCCAGACTTTAGCAAATGAATCTCTTTCATATAACCTTAAAGCTTCAGCTGGTGGGGCTGGGGCCTGCTGGGATACTCTGCACTCTCTATCTGCCTTGTAAAGCCGGTGGGTGCCATTTTTACCCTCCAACTGGCAAGCACCAGCTTCATGCTCTCCCTCTGCCATGCTTCAGAGCACCAACATTTCCTGGAGTGGAGCTTTTACACACATCTGGTGCCTTGGTTTTTGTGGCTGCTGGCAAGGGGACACCCCTTGATTGCTGGGCTCAGTAGTTCAGGGTGGCTTCCATTCCTGAGTTGCATGGGACTCTAACACTCAGACCGTTCTTGGCAGACTACCATCCCCAGGACACTGTACAGACAGTAGACTGTAAGACACCCCCAGTCTTTCTGAGAAACAAGCCTATTTGCTTATAGAAGAGCTGGTCAACCCTCAGGTCTGGCACACTTACAAGAGTTTATAGAGTTCTCAGGGAACAGTCCACTAGATGCAGTCTTTGCAGTCTCTGCCACACTATAGCTTATAAATATCTCCCAGTAAGGAGCTTCTATCCTTGTTTGACACCCCTGACTTTTGTAGCTGCTGCTGAGGAACACCTGTGTATCACCTGGCTCTGGTGGCCAATGTGATTATGCTTACAGGTCCCACAGGACTGTAACCAAAAAAAAAAAAAAAAAAGTTTTTAAACATCAACGACCCTGAGGACATAGCTAGAGTTAACAGACTCAGATGCTCAGTCTTTGTCACAGACCCCTAAGCTTATCATCCTAGTTACTGCCTAAGGGGCAGGCTTCTAATTAAACACACATGTAAGGGCTGACTGTAAACTTCTCCAGAAACCTTGGAGAGTAGGCTCTGTGCCATGCTCCAGAGCAGCAGTCTCTCTCAGAGGGGAGGTTTTACATATAACTCGTGCCCTGGTTTTTACAGCTGCCACTGAGGGAATACTCCCTTGATCTCCTAGCTCTGGTGGCCATGAGGCTTGTATTTCTGGGTCCCACAGGACTGTAACAGTTAAAGAGAGTTTTTGGCAGGCTACCACCCCCAGGGCCCTGCACAGACATCAGGCTAAAACACATCCACAGTCTATCTGTGAAAGAGACCTATTGCATTGTCCTGGAGCTTCAGGCCTGCATGGCAGGCTTCAAGTTTGGCATACATCTAGAGACTTAGGAAAGTGCTCTGAGGAAATGTATGCTGCCGAATGCCATCTTTGTGCTGTCGCTGCAGCACGCTGGCATCTCCTTGAAAGGAACTTACATGCTCATGTGGAGCCCCCAAAATATAACTACAATAATTAGTTAAGGAATACACAAGATTAAAAGATGTTAAATGTAACATCAAAAGCAGAACATGTGGGTGAAGAGTTAAAATGTAGAGCTTTAGAATGCATCCAACCTTACATTGTTACCAATTTAAAATGGACTGTTATAAGTTGTAATATGTAAGCCTCGTGGTAACTGCAAGGCAAAAACCTATACTAGACACACAAAAGATAATAAAGCAATCAGAGCATACCAGCAAGGAAAGTCATCAAATCACAAAGGAAGAGAGCAAAAGAATAAGGAACACAGAGGAACCACAAAACAGAAAACATTAACAAAATGCCAATAGGTACATACCGATCAATAATTAGTTAACTGTAAATAAGATAAATTCTCCAGCAAAAAAGTATCAAATGGTTGAATGGATAAAAAAACAAGACCCATCTATATATATGCTGCCTCTAGAAGAGACACATTTCAGATGCAAAGACACACACAGACTGAGAGTGAAGGAATGGAAAAACATACTCCATACAAATGAAAACCAAAAGAAAGCTGGAGCAGCTATGCTTACATTGGACAAAAACATACTTTAAAACAAAAACTGTAATAAGAAACTAAGAAGGGTGTTACATAATGATAAAGGGGCCAACCCAGCAAGAGGATACAGCGTTTTAAAATATTTATACAGCCAACATAGGAGCACCTGAGCTTATAAAGCAAATATTAACAGACATATAGGGAGAAATAGCAGTATAATACTAGAGTACTTTAATACCTCACATCACCACCTAGATCATCCAGGCAGAAAACCAATAAGGAAACATCAGCCTTAAATGACATGTTAGACCATATGGACCTAACAGACATCGACAGAACATTCCATCCAAAAGCAGGAGAATATACATTCTTCCCAAGTGCACATGGAACATTCTCCAGGACAGCTCATATGTTAAGCCACAAAACAGGTCTTAATAAAGAAGACTGAAATCATAGCATGCATCTTTTTCAACCACAATGGAAGGAATCTAGAAATCAATTACAAGAAGAAAACTGGAAAATTCACTAGTATGGGGAGATTAAATAGCATGCTACTAAACCAATGCATCAATGAAGAAATAAAAGAATACCTTGAGAAAAATGAAAACAGAAATACAACATACCAAAATGTATGGGGTACAACCAAAGCAGTTCTCTGAGGTAAGTTTATAACAATAAATGCCTACCTCAATATAAAAAGTTATAGAAGAAAGGGAATAATAAAGTTTCAAGCTGATTCTTTGAAAAGATGAGTAAAATGGCAAACCTTTAGCTAGACTTGCCAAGAAAAAAAGATCCAAATAAGATCAGAACTGAAAGAGAATATGTTAAACCTGAAACCACAGAAGTGTAAAGGATCCTGAGACTAGTATGAACAATTACACACCAACAAATGGAAACCTAAGAAATGGGTAAGTTACTAGGTACATACAGTCTTCTAAGACTGAATCATGAAGAAATAGAAAATTTCTATTCAGACTGATTACTAGGAAGGCAGCTGAATCAGTAATCAAAAACCTCCCAACAAACAGGACCAGAGAGCTTCACTGGTGAATTCTACCAAACACTCAAAGAATAGCAATTTTTCTTACTCTTCCAAAAACTAGAAGAGGAGGGAACACTTCCAAACTCATTTTATGAGCATTTCTCTGTTTCCAAAACTAGACAAGGACACCACACAGACAAAAAGGAAATACAGGCCAATATCTCTGATGAACAGAGATGAAAAATCCTCAACAAAATATTAGTAAACTGCGTTGAACAATTAAAAATCTCATTCACCACAATTTGGATTTATTCCAGGGATGCAAGGTTGGTACAACATCTGCAAATCAGTGTGATAAACCATGTTAAGAAAATGAAGGATTAAAAATCGGATGATCATCTCAATAGATGCAGAAAAGCATCTGACAAAATTCAACATCCATTGATGATAAAAACTCTCCACAAAGTAGATGTAGAGGGAACGTAACTCAATATAATAAAGGCCATATATGACAACCCATAGCTAACATCATACTCAATGGTGAAAAGCTAAAAGCTTTTAACATAAGTTCAGGAACAAGACAAGAATGTTCACTCTCACCATTTTTATTCAACAGAGTACTGGAAGTCCTAGCCAGAGCAATCAGGCAAGAAAAAGAAATAAAAACACCCAAATTGGAAAGAAAAAATGCAATATGTGCAAATGACATCATGTTATATATAGAAAACTCTAAAGATTCCACCAAAAAAAAAAATAAAAAGGAACTAATAAGTGAATTCAATGAAGCTGCAGGATTTGGGGGAAAAGGTAATGGAGAGGCTAGGAGAGGGTATGACCTATGGTTGACCTAGTTGCTGAACTCTGGCAGCTTCTCACCCTTTGGTTTTTGAAATGTACATTCTGCCCACTGTACCCACAGTGGGAACTGCTCCAAGGATGTAGCCTTGAAAGAGTAAGATGTTATTAAGACCATCTGAACAGTATATGGGACTGAGCCCAGTTAATTCCTCCATGTAAACTTTTAAGATTCTGGTGGGCAGGGGTGGAGATTTACTTGCCTATAGCCATCCAAGACAAGCCTTGTAAGTGAGTTCCCCTGTATATTAAGTCTACCACCTACCAGTCTGAAATGGTCTCCCTCTTTCTTCAGTCTATGCACTTTGTGTATGGGGGCCAGTTTGCAAACCAAGAATACAAAATCAATAACAAATTGTTTGGTTTCTATACACTAATAATGAATGATCAGAAAGAAATTAAGAACAATCCCATTCACAATCACATCAAAAAGAATAAAATACCTACAAATAAATTTAATAAAGGAAGTGAAAGGCCTGTACACTGAAAACTGTTAAGACATTAATGAAAGAAATTGAAGACAACACACATAAATGGAAAAATAGTCCATATTCATGGATAGGAAGAATAGTGTTAAAATGTTCATATTACCCAAAAGTAATCTATAGATTCAATAAAATCCTTATCAAAATTTCAATGGCATTTTTCACAGAAGTAGAACAAACAAACCTAAAATTTGTATGGAACCACAAAAGACCCCAAATAGGCAGAGCAATCTTAAGAAAGAACTACAAAGCTGGAGGCATCACACTCCCTGATATCACAGTATGATACTGGCATAAAAATAGACACGTGGATCAATGGAACAGAATAGAAAGTGTGGAAGTAAACCCACACGTATATAATCAATAAGTTTATGACAAAGTAAGAATATACAATGGAGGAAGGACAGTCTCATAAATGGTAGACTAGATAACCACATGTAAAAGAATGAAAGTGGACTACTATCTTATATACAAAAATTAATTCAAAATGGATTAGAGATTTGAATATAAGACCAGAAGCCATAAAACTCCAAGAGGAAAATAAAGGCAGTAAGCTCCTTGACATCGGTCTTGGCAATGTTTCAGATTTGACCCCAAAAAGCAAAACAATTAAAGTAAAAATAAACAAGACTACATCATACTAAAAAGCTTCTGCACAGCAAAGGAAACCATCAATAAAATGAAAAAGCAACCTACTGAATGGGAGAAGATATTTGCAAATCTTATCTCTGCTATGGGACTAATATCCAAAATATTTAAAGAACTAATACAACTCAATAGCAAAAACAAAAACACAATCCACTTAAAAAAAATAGGCAGAGGATCTGAACAGACATTTCTCCAAAAAAGACCTACAAATGACCAACTAGGATGTGAAAAGATGCTCAACATCACTAATTATCAGGGAACTGCAAATCAAAAACACCTTGAGCTATCACCTCACACCTGTTAGAATGGCTATTATCAAAAAGACAAGGAATGACAAGTGTTGGCAGGCATGTGGAGAAATGGAAACCCTCATTCACTGTTGGTGGAAATGTAAGCTGATGCACTATGAAAAACAGAATGGGTAGTCCTGACAAAAAGAAAAATGGGACTGCCCTATGTTCCTGCAATTCCACTTATGGATATTTATCCAAAGAAAACAAAAACATGAACTCAAAATATAAATAACACCCACCTGGCACATGCTTATTGCAGCACTGTTTATAATAGCCAAGACACGGAAACAACCTCAGCGTCCACTGACACATGAGTGGATAAAGGAAATAGGATGTATATATACACAGTAGACTATTAACCATAAAAATCAAGGAAATCTTGCCATTTGCAACAACACAGGTGGGCCTTGAGAGCATTATGCTAAGTGAAATGAGTCTAAGACAAACATCCTATAAGACCTTACCTGTGTGTGGCATTAAAAAAAATAATAATAATAAGCCAAGCTCATAGATCCAGATTGGTAGTTACCAGAGGCTGGAGGTGGGAGGATGGGTAAAATGGGTGAAGGGCTACACATTTTCAGTTACAAAATAAGTGATGGGGATATAATGTACAGCATGATGACTATAGTTAATAATACCGCATTGCATATCTGAAAGTTGCTAAAGAGTAGATCTTAAGAGTTCTCACCATGGCGGGGGAGGGGGGGGAATGTTTCTGTTTCTACATCTCTGGCATTGAGATTTTCAGGAAGCAATTTTCCTTTCAAATTACACAAAATTTAAATTTAATGCTTGCAAAAGATGCTGTGATTGACTTACTTGGATCACTTTTGGAATAGAACAGCCAAGAACCATTACAGATGAGCCATATCTACCCATACGAAATTTTTCAACAGTTAATCCTCTATACTACCTGAAGAGCAAACGTGGTTGAGGAGTAAACTTAGGTGAAGTTGGAGCTATTATAGAAACAAAAACTTCAATGAGAACTGTCAAAACAATGTATAAAACTACAAGTACCTATTCTATATATTCTGTGATATAAGGTAGAATTTCAATGGGATAAGTCTACTCTTTGAAATTTATATTGCACTTAATAAATGACCAAGCATATTCACATATACAAAATAAATTAACAGCTTTATATGAAATCAACAAACTCGTAAAAACTGGGCCATAACTTAGAGCATCTTGGCTCTTCTTCAGGAAGTTCGGCAGAATAAACTTATTTTGCATTCTTGATTTTGGTCCGTCTCCCCATGTGAGACCCATGTCTTAAATTTCCAGTTAATATTTCAGCAATCACCTAGCACTACAGAAATACTGTTCTCCTTTTATTTCATATGATGAAACAAGAGGCCCAAACACATTCTCTAAGAATTACGTTTAAGACAGAGCCAGTGAGGCTGCCCCAGGTTACTGAGCCAGATGTCCGCCATGGGCTCCAGTTTCTGAGAGCGCGGGGAAGCAAAACCAGAGGTTCACCACCTATCACAACCGAGATGGCAGATCTGACCCTAGGAAGGTTAAAGATAATAAACTGCCACACCGCATGCCCTACCCTAATTCCTTCAAGAAAACAGCATCTGTTTTATATATCAAAGGAAGGAAGGAAAGATGAGGGCTTGAACAGAGGGAAGAAAGGCCTCTCTCCCTGTGTAGTGCAAGTACTATCTTATTTGAAACTGGTTTAAATTATAACAAGGGAAAAAATCATCATCATTCCCCCCATCCTCTCCTCCCTACCCAAGCTGTAAAGGTAAGCAGAGTGACAATAAAGGGTAAGAGGGCTTAACTCAGGATATGACAAGACAGACCAAAAAGAATAGGGAGATAGGAATCTTAAAACTGGAGGGTGTGGGGACCTCAGACCCCTCTGTCACTTATTCCAGCATTTCTTTAAAAAGAAAATAAAACATTCCTTTTGATCTTTTTGCTTTTAGTGTAAACATGTGTTTTCTGGAATCCATACCCATTTTGATTCTTTGCATTTTGTATATGTTTAGCAATCTTAGGTGTGTGCAGGCTCGGGGGGGGCAAGTAGAGAATCCTACTTCTCCCCAGTCTTGTTTATATATATCATTACTGTAGTTTTATATGTGAGTCCATTGTAGAGACTGACCGTTTTTTTCAGAGCATGAATTCTCTCAGCTAAGGAAGAGAAACCCTAAAACAATGAAGAATGCTGAAACTATCATCTAAGTGGAGTCTAGGGCCGTAGGAACTCTTGGCATGGAGCATAACGGCATCAAAAACAAGGGCTGGAAAATACCACCCTTAAAGTGGGTTTCTGCAGAAGCACTTTTGTTTAGTACACATGAAGCCGGTTTCTTATTCGTAAGCAGCCTGTCAGGGCCAAGGAGCCCTTTCCTGCATCCCAAAGGTGACCTCTTAAATAGGCGGCCATAGATAGCCCTGTGTTTACAGACGTTTCCACAAGATAAAGTACCATAGCACAAAAAAGCATATTGTCCTAAATGCACCATATGGATCGAAATGCCTCTGTTTACGTATAAGTGGTGAAAATAAATCAGAATGATATCTGGACAAAGCTACACTTTGATATATGAAGAATCTGCACAACTACATGTTTACAGGATGATGGAGCCTATGGTGCCAGATAAGAAAAATGTATTTTGTAGGTAGACCTAAATCTTTATACAGTTGTGATTTTTAACTGACCTGTCTCTTTTCATCATGGAGTAGCTTCATGATCATAAATACAAGGAACTTCTGACAGTATAACTCATCGCTTAGAAATAGTTTGTTCCTAGTACCTAAGACAGTTTAAAAAAAAAAAAAAAAAAGGCTTTACTTACCCCAGACAAGGACAATGTATCTCAGTGGAATGAAGTACACGATGACTGTGAACACACAGAGGGCTACAATGGCCAGCCAGCTTAAGAATGGGACAGTCCAGTTGAAAGTACTGAATGAGAAATTAACACATCAGCAATCTGAGCACTTCATACTTTTTTCAAACAAAGGTTCAAATAAATGTGATTCTGACTCAGCCTCTGGACTAGGGATCTGGTAAGACTGCATTTCTCTCTGGAACAGAAGGCGATTGTAGTGAGCCTATCAGAGGACACAGGTTGGTCACAATGTGCTGAGTTTCATGAAAGCAGGACCCACGCAAACAAGTCTTGCCATCAACCCTTACAGATGGTCCCGAGTGCCTTCAGGGTCTGAAGTTGCACTAGTTGGGGGACTCCTAATGTGGTTAAAAAAAATTTATTTTTAATGTGTTTTTCTACCTCTAAAACTAGTAGCCAATCTTGTTTTCTCCCAATTTTCATAGAGGAGAATGCCCCTGGGCCTACCATTCTTTCTTCTGTCAACTCACACTGGATTCCAGACACTGGAAATAAAATGTCAGCAACTGTCTGTAGACTTAACTCTTACACTGTTGTATAAATCCTCCCTAGGTTAGAATTGCTTTGAGGGATACTCCCTTTTCACTTCAGTTATGTTTCCAATGGATCTAGAAGTCAGGAAGGGGGAAGAGAGTAGTCAGCCTTGTAAAAATTCACCTGCCATCATTGCCCTTCCCAGAAATACAGAGATAATTAGGAAAGAAGGTCAGTATTGACCACTGTTCTCCCTGTGTTATTTCTGGCAAAGGAGAACACATGGTAAATGTGCTGGAAAGACTGTGAAAATGGAGCGTAAGCTGGCAAAGTGGGTTATAGCGGGGCCTGGCCGATGGGACTGCAGTGTCCCCACACTGCTGTTGATGGATAGTGTTGGGGGTCGGGGAAGGCTGCAAGACTGCACATTGGCAGTGAGGTAACATTAGAACAAAGAACAAAAACAGGATCAATGAACAGAAGTGGGGGAAGTTGCAAAAAAGACAGGACTAAGAAGATGGGAAGGAATGCAGTGGGGCAAAAAGAAAAAAAAAAGAAGGTAAAAAAAAAGGATGTAGAAAATCAGGGAAATGGAACATGGAAAGATTGTAATAATTTAGGAGTTTTTGTGTGGAAATTCTGTAGTGACTCTCATTGCAAAATAGTAAGACCGAACTGTTGCATGGAGTCTTCAGCGTTGGGTATGTAACTATGTCACCGTTTACAGGCATCCAGTTGCCTCAACAACCAGCCTCTAAGGAGGACCTAACACATACTGTTGAGTGACACTTGAGTGCAGTTTAATGAAAAGAGCAAAGAAAGTATCCGATCTGCATTCAAAGCCTAGATTCTGCCGTAGGACTTTGGGGGAATCAACCTTTCATTACCTCAACTTCCCCGTTTAAAAATGAGGACAACTTGTATCGAGGTGGACTGATAGTGATGGTAACGTGTGAATCAAAGTGACATTTTTAGAGCTAGTCCACTCTCAGGGAGCCTACCACGGTGACAAGGGCCCCCAAAACACCTCCCAAAAATATGAAATTATACGTGACATGGAGAAATGTGGATTTTTAAATTTTCTCTCATTTCCTGGTTATGTATGTTATGTACACCTGGGGTGGGGTTTGTCCAGGGCCGTTTTTGATCCAGTAAAGGAGGATTAAAAGATTTTCTTCCTATCTTTCCCTTCAGCATAACACCTAGGAGTGAATCCTTAGCTCTGTGGGCATATAGCTTGCCTTTTATGTCTGCTTAAGGTCCAGTGTTTTCTAAAACTGTTTTTCCTAGTAAAAGAGCCAAAATTAGATCAGTCTCGTTGTCTTGTTTTCAGTAACTCTTGGGAACTAGCTTTTCTCTTTGTCTTTTTCCTCCCATGGCCAGAGTGAGCGCCCTGTTTAACTGTCACCTGGGGAAGGATCATGCCTTTCTCCCTTCACTGACACTTGTGAAGAGAACAGAAGGCTGAGGGTCTGTCTGCTTGCTTTCCTGGGGCTTCGCTCAGAGCCATCCATCAACACTCTTCAGTGTGCAAGGGCACTGGCTCGTCAGTCAGAAAACCCTTTTTTTGGGCAGCCTCCCTGAAGGGCTCCCTGTGTTCTTTCTCCTCTTGGAAGGATAAGTGGCAAGGAATCCTTATCAGTGTAGCTAATGTCAGAGAAAAAAAGACTGCCCTTTTCTCTTTCCACAGTGCATCAGGAAAACTAAATCTAGACTATGATCTTCCCCCAAAAAAGATGCAATTCAAGAAAGTTCTGGAATGATTACTTAGTAACAAGATGTAATTATAGAGGCTTTTCACTTTGTACTTAATGACTGCTTCTGAATCTGCTTTCTGGATAGATGCATTTTATCTCATGCAACCCCAGGGGACTTTCTGTATTTTAATATTCAGAAAAATTGTGCAGAAAAGATGGCTCCTGTAAGAATCACTGGAACCTATGCATATTTCTGTACTTCATCCTATACCTATGCCTCTGTCTCTTAACTGTGGAAAGTTCTACAAAACTCAGTTTTTCCCAAGGCTGGTCCACACCCAGGATCTGGCCATATTCTTCAACTGGCTATGATGTTTTCTGGCCAAGCACCTGAGGTCCCCTACCACCCAGAGTTACAAAGAAGCTTCTTCCTCTCAGGCATAAATTTGCCCCACCTCAGAGCTGACCCAGCGTCTTAAAGGTGTAAATGAGATACTTCTATCAGGTATCAACACACAGTGTACCTCAGAGAAAGGACACACTCAAAAGGGAAATGCCCTGTTCAGGACTAAACACTTGGCTCTAGTGGAACAAAGGAACATTCTTAGAAATGGAAATAACGTGGAGAGGAAGAAGAAAAAAGATGTAGGAATCAGTCTTCAGAAGTCTGAGACTGAAGGCTGCTATACATTTGGAGTGAGAGGGAGGCTGTTCTATCTAATATGATATAAAAAAAAAAAAAAGGAAACTCAGCATGTATGCATATGTGGAAATGTATTAAAAAATTATACAAAGTAAAATGCATTATTCCCTGAAACATGAAAAGCAGTAGGTAAATGTCTCACACCTTTAGTTTAAATAATTTACTGCTTTCAAATGTGTATGCCCAAGGATTCAAATCTGTGGAACACTTTTGGTGAATAATAAGATAAATAATAAACAGTGAATTGATACATGACACTAGGAAGGTGTAGGCTTATCCGGATATACAGCACCCCTTCTTGAATAGACGACTTAGCAATCATTATGTAGCAAATTTTCACATACTTTAGTAGTATGGGGCTTCAGTATATTTTTAACTGATCATCAATACTTGTGAATCCACCTTATTGAATTACAGTTGTTTTTAAAAGTTCATTAGTAAATAAAATTATTTCAAGTAAAATACAAATAATGTAAGACTATAATAATATTCTTATATTAAGAATACTCTAGAGGGGAGGGTGATGGGTATTAAAGAGGGCACGTACTGCATGGAGCACTGGGTGTTATATGCAAACAATGAATCATGGAACACTACTTCAAAAACTAATGATGTAATGTATGGTGATTAACATTATGTAATAAAAAAAAAGAACATTCTTAAGAATATTCTTGTATTCTTAATTTATATTAGCTTTCAATGCAGCTATATTTTAAATTAGGAAAGGGATTCCTTTTTTTTTAATTATTAAAAGTGCATTAGTTTAGTTCATCTGTAACTATGACCTCAACTATTTAAATACATAAATTTGAAAATATTTTTGCAGGTTGCTACATAAAATATGATTTTTAAAAAAATTTTAGAGTTCCTCAATGACAGTATAAGTCAACCAATAATAAAATGAAGATGTGTCTTGATTACCTGAAATTCTCATCTAGCTTGGTTTATTTTTTTCCTATCACGATTTCATATTCCATTTAAGAACAAAGTCTTTCACTTGAAAATGTGCTAAAATTTAGGACGGTGTTATTTCTTCAAAGCTACAAGTAGGACTTCTTTCCAACCAATATGTTCTAAATTTCAGGAAGGAAATTGACAGAACTTTCACAAAACCAAAGACTGGCAGAAACAAAGTAAATAATGAAGAAACTGAGCAATAGATCACCCAGAAGGAGTCTCCCCTGCCAAAAAGAATGTGGCATTTCACCCTCTGAAAAACAAATGGACACTCTGTCCCACAGAAGGCCAGGGCTCACATGTCAGTATCACTCACTCACTTCTTTATCCTTTCGCCAAAGGAAGCCACTTCATCTAGGATGTTCTGGACACTGATACAAACCTCCTGGATGGCATAGATTTTATTTATAAATCCCTTTTTTTCACTGTCCTAAAATACAATTAAGAAAAAAGAGAGATTCTGTGTGAGTAAAGGTATTCTTCAGTGCTTGAATTCTTTGAATTGTCCCTCTCACATTTTTAAACGTAAATCAACTTCATCTTTGTACATACATAAATGGATGCTTGGAGCCCATGAAAATTTCCGGATATAAAGGGAGATGGAGGAGGAAGGACACCCAGCATCGTGGACCTATGCCAATAGAAAGGTGGTGGCAAAGCACCAGACTCAGATTCTGTCGATCTTGCCCTGATGAACAGAGACACTTTAGCCAGAGTTGGGGGGAGGGGAAGCATGCAAAGGTGTAGGAGAGAGGGCAGGTCTCAGAATGTCCAAATCTGGAAGACCTGTGAGCAATGAAAACTGGGGGGGGGGGGGGGGGGGGGGGG
>NW_023270426.1:63298163-63449918 GCF_011800145.1 Mirounga leonina
GAGAAGGTCAACTAAATAGACACTTCCTAAGTAAGTAGCTTAGGACGATCAGATACAAGGTGAGCCAGGCCCACCTCTGAAGTGTAACAGTCCCATACTTGATACAATAGCAGATGCTGTTTCAGGGTTCTAACTAAACATTTTTCTCCCTTGGTACTTAGTTCTTCATTTTAAAACTTGTCCTGGATTGAAGCAAAGCTGGTGTACTCCAGGGAATGGGTGGGTGGGATTGAGCATAAAGCACCCAGAGAATGGTGCGAGCCTGAGGGAAATGTGCACATTTTGTAATTTTAGACCCAGAGGAAGAAATAGTGGTGGCCTTTCACGATTGAAATTTCTGCTTAGTAGCCTGGCATCACAGGCCCTTGCCTAGGCTGTTTGGTGGAGACCATCCAACCCTGATTCCATGACTCCATTCCTCCATGCCAGCTTGAAGATCTATGGAAATGTAGATCCAATTTCATTACTTTAACTTCTTTTGAACACTTCCACACTGTGCCAGAACACTTGAGACCTCATGTGGCAGTCAGTGCTTGCTGAAAGCAGCCAGAAAGCTGGAATAATAATGTCGTCATGTTGCACATTTACATACTGCCTTTCACTTCAGAAAAGTCGAAAGCACTTTGCACTGTGCGCGTGGCTGGGCGTGGCATCCTGCCACCTTCGAAACTGAGGACAAGTGAGTGGCCGGTGTACGTGCAGCGTCCCAGAACAACAGGGTACAGTGGGACTGAAGACACGGAGGCCAGTTTTAAACAGCATCTTTAGGTAGAAGTTACTCAGAGCCTTCATTTTAAATACAATTCCCATGGGAGACAATTGTCTACAATATTCATCTTGCTTGTACCAAGTTGGACTGTCAGACGAGGAGGTACTTGAGATGCATAAGGTTCAAGGTATACGGAACAATTACGTACTCTCAGGGTCCCCGCTGTCTCCAAAAGTCACCCTTCACTTGTCATTACTGACATGAATGCATCAATTGCTTGTCTTTTTTCCCTCCCCAGCAATAAAACAAAAAGTGTATTAATTCCACCTATGCAGTTTTACACTTTAGGGGAAAAAAAAGGATATCCAGTGGCTCCTTCTGTTGTTTCCTAATTACAAAGCTGGTTTGTTCTAATCATCTCCATGGCCTTCAGTGTTTTCTCTCTCGAGCATCGGCTAAATTCATTGATGTCTTATGAAGTAAAGTGCTCTTAACAAATATTTTTCTGCATACAGAATAAATCAAGCTGGAATCGAAGAAGGCTGGTTACACAATCAAAATTCATTGAAAATAATGTCTTACCCGTTTGAAATGATCATGTGAAAAAAAGATTTTTCACAATGGCAATAAAATCTATAATCACTTAGGCATAACCTTAATAAGAAATGTACAGAATCTACATTAAGAAAATAGAGATACAGTGTTTTTGCACTGGAACACTGATTATTAAAAGAATCTATTCTTTTCTTCTGTTGAACATATAGGTTTAATGCATTTTCAAGGAAATCCTAATGTGCTTGGAGTGCAGTGAAATGGGGAGAATTTGATAAATTTGTTTGGAAAAATAAATTGAATGCTATAGCCAAGAAATTTTTGCAAAACAGAAATAATGAGAAAGCATTTATTGTACCAGATATCTAAGTAATTAAAATATGAAAGATGAACACTAAAAGAGAGATTGTTTTATGATAAAGCACCATCATAAATCCACCATGCAGATGAACGTAGTATGTTACTGGGTACTTGTGTTAACTATTTGCAGAAAACTATGTTAAATCCTACCTAAATAGACTCTCAAGTCTACTTGAGGTAGCCCAATTCTACCTCAGATCTACCTTAAATAGATAGTCCCAAATACATTTTAGGTTAATTAAAAAGCAAAAAGCTAAAGGTGAATTATAAAAACAGAAGAAAATATAGGTAAGTTATTTAGTGACCTTGGAATAGGAAATAACTTTTTAAACATGCAAAAAGTGAAGGAAGTCACAAAGGAAAAAAAAAACGATAGCAGGAGTTACATAAAATAAAAAACTTATGGGGCGCCTGGGTGGCTCAGTTGTTAAGCGTCTGCCTTCGGCTCAGGTCATGATCCCAGGGTCCTGGGATCGAGCCCCACATCAGGCTCCCTGCTCAGTGGGAAGCCTGCTTCTCCCTCTCCCACTCCCCCTGCTTGTGTTCCCTCTCTCGCTGTGTTTCTCTCTGTCAAATAAATAAAAAATCTTTAAAAAATAAAAACAATAAAAACTTATGATGTCAAAAATTCTTATTAATTTATAAGGGTGATGGGAAAAAATTTGCAACACATATGACAAATCAAGGGATGGGATTTCCAATATATTCAATAAACATCTGAAAAAAACTATCACTGCAGTTTTGTTTATAATAACAAAAAAAATCACTGACATGTTGGGTAGAATTAATTATGGTATATACAACTGATATACTATTATGAAATTACAAAATATTATTTAAAGAGAATAATTAATGACAGCAAAAATGCTTATGATCTAATAGAAACTGGGGTTGGGGGGCGGTAAACGTGAGATGGAGTATACTCCTGTTTTTTGAAATGGGTAGGGCTAGAAAAAAAATGAAAATGTGTCAAAATATTAAAGGTAATGGAAGTTTATTTTCTTCTTCATACCTTCCTATAATATTAATAATTCTTTGCAATTAACATATTTCACTTTTGTAACCAGATTATTTCCCTGATTTTCTCCAGTATCATTATTGAAGGAACTTGAGTAGAAGAAATAAAGGAATTGGTATTCGTTGATCATATTAGGTGGTTTATCTATTTCTTTCTTGATTTTTGTATTTTTTGGATTTTTGTACCTATTTAAAATTATTTTTAGAAAGCAGCAGAATATAAACAGACACTAGCATTTTAACATGCTTTTCACATGGCTTATTTGGTCTTCACAACCATCCGACAATGTAGTTATTTTTCAGGACTCTACAGAAGAAGAAATGAAGGATCCAAGAAAAGTGACAGGTCAGGACTTTGACAGGCCAACTCGAGGTCTGTTCTCTCCATAATATACCACGTTACCTTACCGTCCTACCCAGGAAGCTTTCCGTTCCTACCCAGAATCCCTGTGTGATAAATAAGAACAAAAGACTTGAAAACATTTAGAAACTTACCCTGTAGGCACCACGATCAGCAAGATAATAAAATCCAGAAACTTGACTCAACAGTAGGAAGTGAAAGATGTGTTAGAAACCACCAGATGTAATGTCAATAAGGCAGTGTGTGAATATTAAATACAGGAGCTTCATTAGTAAGATGTGTCACTGAAGGCATCTACAAAAACTACTTTTAGTAGTACTTTAAAATCTTATGTGCTGATGATACATAATTACTGGCTAAAGAGTTTTAAAAATTTGCTCACTCTTAATTTTCTATTTCTTTTGTACTTCCACACCACTACCCAGCCCCTCACCCCCAAACACCCAAAACCAAAATAAGATGGTCTGTAATGTTGTTTTGAAAAGCAAATGCTTTGGGATAAAATTTTTATTTAAAATCTCTTTCATCAAATCCTATATTCCTCCACTGTGGTCCCCAACCAATGAAGTAATTACTCTTTATATACAGTATATGACCGAAAACTGCAATGGGTAATGGAATTGCTCTGTGTTGCATTCCAATATTTCACACTTTTTTCACTAATGTTCAATACTTTATTAGTAGAGAATAAATTGGTACATTTCTTTTATTGTCGTTTTTGCTTTCCTTTATAAACCAGCTTGGATGAAAGAAGTATCATAGGGTGGGTAATCATCCAAAGGCTTGGTAGTGACACTGGGGTTTTTTTTGTTTTGTTTTGTTTTCTTTTTTAATGCATTATTAAGGTTTCTTTTGAAGATGTAAAAAAAAAAAAAAGCTACCCATAAAAAAGAGCTATAACTATAAATCTGAGAACATGTGAGATTTATATTGTACAACTTTTTCTAATGGCTCTATATAATTTTTAAAAATCTTATATTTTAAATAGTCCACAAAACATCAATAACTGCAAACTTGAAATACAGTGGTTCTTTCATATTCACCTACTTTACAATCACATATCACAACAGAAAGTTAACTAGATTTTTCCAAAGAACTATCTACCGCCTAGCTTTGAAATATTTAGGAAAATCTAAGGATCTAAAGAATCAGTAGGAGTACCTTCCATATTTAGAGAATCTTGTCCATTGACTTTCAAACCCAAATGACAAGTACCCCATTCACTGGTTCTGTTCTGAATGGGAACAAGAACCCAGAGTGATAGGTGTCAGGGGACATGTATTGTGTGGCTGGGTTCCTCGTGCATCCAGCTGCATCCCGCCCCAGTCACGAATGCTATTTAGGGGCCCTGCCAAACTAGTCACTGTCAGCCCTGTTGACAGGATAGAAAAATGGCTCTGCTGGACACCTGTGCTCTATTGAGCACACAAATACGTAGAATATGTTGGCTCAAAATATTTGTTCTAGAGTTAATATTTCAATAACTTTCTAGAGTGAAAGAATGTCTTAAGAATGCGAGGGAGCAAAAAAAAAAAGGAAGGAAGGAAGGAAGCAGATATTGACTTGACTTTTACGCCAGGAGAAGCATAAAGCAGAACTGACCCAGCAAACCAGGGCATATGATCACTTTAACTATTATTTCCTGGAGGAAGCATTCAGATTTTCCACCCCAAAGAGCTAATCTTGATTATAATTTTGCTTTTCCTTTAAAGCCTTGATATGTAACCTCTGGCAAAACATAAGCGATGAGATTGATATTTGCTATGAGACATAATTGTCATAGTTTCCTATTGACTGTAGCTCTTCTGCGAGTAAATGTAGTCTCACATAGCACAGAGTGTACAGTTGTGTTTGGAATATGTTTATGTTTCATGTGATTTATTTTTTATGCTAAAGATGGTTTTGGTGCACAAACTTGCTTGGTTCATTCAGCAAAAGGCCCTGCAAAACAAACTCCTCTCAGAGCTATACTTTTAACATATGGAAAATATATTAGATATGAGCTAGAGATTGAATAAAGGCACTCAAAGTGGTGAAATATTTTCACTGTGCCAATATTCCTTTCTTTTTCAGATCAAGTAAAACTATGTCTCCGCCCCAAATCTAGAATACTGAAATTCTCACAGCATCTTGGCAAGTCAGAGACCCTTGACTGCTGAATCGTATCTCCGTGCCTTACTCAGTTCTTATGACATCAAATCTTACCCAGGTTACTTATTGCCTTGGTTCTTCTCCTCATATTAACCTTAAGAAAAAGAACCCTCCATTGAGACTTTAAAGAATTCTGAGATAATATTTAAGGTTAAGATGACAGATGTACACCATTTAAGACAATATTTTTCTCTTAAAAAGTAAAACAGTTCTCTAAAACATTTACATTTCAGAGTTATAAAGAGGACCAAATTAAATAAGACACGTAGAGCTCTTAGTACAATGCCTGGTACAAATAAACTGTCTATAATTATTAGTAGTAGTAGTAATAATAAAATTATGGACATAGCTTCTTATTAAAAGAATTCAAATTATTTTTATCTATTTTTGCTTATATTAAAAACAAAACTTTGAAATATTAGATAGAATTCTCCAAAATATGCAGCCTTTTTATGCATGTTTAGTTTTGCCCCAGACGACTTAGTGTTAACTTGTCAAATTTCATTTTTGAAAATGATGGTAGATTCTTTATAATGTTACACTGAGAAGATCCCCCCTCCCGCCCCCGCTTCTGCTGACTCTGCACATGATTTTCTGCCGAATGAGCATTTACCTGGTCTTAATTTTTTTGCTTGGTAGCCCTGTGCTTTTCAGTATTCATTTTCTACAGAGCAATTTTTAATCGCATTTGGTTGTGCCTTGCCGTGTTCGTTTACCGTTCTACATTTTGCATGTACCTATAAAAGTGACTGTAAAGTAACAGAAATGTGGAGAGAAATGGCCTCTGGGCTAGGCAATGTAAACAATAGGCATTTTAAAAATGGCAACTGGCACTCCTAAGAATTATGATGAAAGCCAGGAAGGAAAGGAAAAGAAAAGGAGCAAAGAAAGAGAGAGATGGGGGGGCAGGGGGAAGAAAAGCAAGAAAAAGAAGAAAGAGAAGGAGACGGAGACGGAGGGCAAGAGAAAAGAGGAGGGACTCAGAGGTGCACCAAGGCCCTGAAGGGAGGCCCGCGCATGGGGACCAAGAGCTCGGGGGCGAAAGTGAAGAAAGGGAAATACCTTCGATCATCAGCAAAAATGACAAAAACCAAAGCACAAACATAGCCTGTCGACTGTGTTAACTCCCAATTAAACAAAAATAATTATTTGTCGAAGTCTGTACGTCCATGTTTCAATTCCATTCAATGTAAATGTAAATAAGCCTTACAGAAGGCACCCAGGGATGTGCGCATACCTGTGGTCAGGAGGGAGACTTCCCTGGAGCCCAATTGCTTGCTACTCCAACCCCTCATCATCAGGCCCCAAGGGACTTGCAAATCTCCCTCTTCCCTAACGATTTAAGAAAACTCCTTTTAACTGTCCTGCTAGTGCTTGAAAGCTCTTAAAAGATTAGGACTATATATCAATATCAAAACCTTTGACTTAATCTCCTTGCCAGCAGGCAGGAAGTGCACTTTCCAGAGAGGAGCTTTATAGATTATCCCATCAGGCTCTGGTCCCGTGGGAAGTTCCGCTTTCTGACCAAGTCCCCGGTGGTGAAGGGGCCAGAAGGCCTGGCTCCAGGCTAACCTTGATGGGAGCCACATCAGATGCTTCGAGGTTGCTGTTCCCAAGTAACCCCACGGGAAAATAAGCCACAAAGGCTACTCTGACCCAGGACAGTACATCACAAGTTTTGAGAGAAGAATTTGTAGGCCTCACAGGGTTTTCCTGTAAAGTCAAAACCAACGGATTGTGGAAAGGTTTTAAAAATGTGAAAGCACGCTCAGGATTACAGTGGCCCGTGACCTGTCCTTAGACCTGGTGAAAAACAAAAACACAAAACAAACCAAAAACTCACACACACACAAAAACGGTTAAATAAAATGTGTCCTAAAATCCCTTCTGGTTCTGAGAAGATAAGGGCTGTGGAATCTCTTCTGCCCCTCGAGCTCTTTGAAAGCTAATGTGAGGACTTGCTGGTGCGGGGAATTTCAACCTGCTCTGTGTATGGGACCCGTGATGGGGGCTTCAGGGACAACAGGAGCAGAAGCACCCTGCCTGTGTCTGAATCCAAACAGCAAATGCTGGGCTAGTTTGTCTTTACCCTAACTTGTAATGAAAAAGTTGGGTGGATGTGTGTGTTTAAAAAAAAAAAAAAAATCTCTTTCAAATCGTTTATTTTCAAATGTGTATTTCAATAAGGTTGGAATTCAAATACAGAGATGAGAAGGCAAGCTGAGAATTTAGAGAAGCTGTGAGCTCTCTTTTATTCTACTCACCCCCAATCTGATTTAGAAGATTAGATTTCTAATTGGCTCCTTTGCTGAGCCTGGTTCAAATCCTGCCTCCAATGTTTCCTTAGCTATGTGCTTGTGAGCAATTTACTGACCTTCATCTGTAAAATGGGGGTGTAATGATGGAAATTACTTACATGACGGTAATAGAATTAAATTAATTTAAGCCACTTAAAGCCTTTCCCACTCATGTCTGGAACACAGGAAGTGCTCAATACATGTGAGTCACTAATATTATTACCAATTTGAAGAACCTGACAAAGAAAATAGTATAAAACTTCCAAATGTTAAATTGTATTAAATCTTAATAAAGATGACAGGATTTTCTCCCTTCTTATTGATGATACATTTCAGGAATCCTGTGTTTGTACAAATCATCTAATATAACCATAGATTATCTTAAACGGATCACCCTGCAAAGTCCTTACAACGGTCCCACGAAGATGATGGGTATTACTGTTCTCACTCCCTCCATGAGGAAACTGAAGCCCAGTTGCCTAACATCCCAACTCAAACTTCTATCCCATTCTGTGCTCACTCCCCTCTGGTGCCTCCAGCCATATCTGTTCTCATCGAAGATAGTAGATTTGAAATATTAGCAGAAAGTTCACCGGTTCACAGTATTTCCCACCCACTGAAAGTCGTGCATCCTCCAAAGGCCAAAGCGGGTCATACCCATGCAGGGCACATGCCTTTTTCATCATGTGATTTTTATCTGTCGGTGTTTATGCAGGTAAAACTTCTGTTAGAATCAGTGATTGGTTCTTCAACAAGCCTCATGGCTCAATCAGGGTCAGAATTTATTACTTCATCTTAAACAGCACAAGCTTCTGTTACTAATCTACCTACTAGTACAGCTCTTCATATATTACTTAAAATTTCCTTTTATTGTGTATACAAAAAGGCATATACATAAAGGTGTGGAACCCACAAAGGTTTTTTTCTTGAAGAGATTTCTTATGAAAATACTCCTTCACCTTTATGTTTATGGTTTTGTAAGCCTTTTAAATTTATCTTCCCACTTGGATAGCAGTGGCAAGTGAATCCCCCATTTTACAGATAAATAAACTGAGGCTTGGAGAACTTAAAATCTCATTAGTAGTTAAAAAGAGTTCCTAGGACTTTAACCCATGTCTCCCGAGCTGAAATTGGGCTCCTTTCAGGTCACTGTCAAAAAGCCATCAAGTCACATATGGTATTTCTTCACAACACTGTTTTAGATCTTTAAACTTGGCTCTTCCCAAACACTAATCTTGAGTTATAATCAAATTGTGTGAGAAAAAGAATCATATTAGTATTATAAAAACAAGGCTCTTTGTGATATCTCCAAAACCAAGTAAGGATTACTTTGTGAAATCCGGAGGCTATTTTTCTTTACAAATATTTTACAAGACAAACTTGTACCTTTCTAAAAAAGCACATCTGTTGTAAATTACACCCTTACAGAAAGAGAGAGAATCGCCATCCTTTCTTTCCCATCTGACCTTAAAAGAGATTTGTTGACATACTCGAAGGCCAGCGTAGACAAAACAGCACAGGAAAGAGGAGGCGGTCAGCAAGACCAGGGCTCGGCTTTGCTTAAACTAATTCCACATGCCCCATGAACCATTAGCTGGTTTTTATTTCCTGCTCCAAAGATCTGTAGTGAAAATAATCTGGGGTAGGGAAAAGCTGCACTTATTTTTTTTTTCCCCCAACAAGATGCTGTGTTAGCAAACAGAACATATGAACCACCTTCAGCAAACCAAGGTCTTTAATAATCCATTTTTCAAACACTACTGGTATTTCCTTTCCAAACAAAGATGGACTGTAACTGGAATCAATTTCATTATTTGTATGGTACAATTGCCAAGTTTCTGTAAATAATAGCCATTTAAATACTGGATAATATTTTTTATATGAATCCAACAACAGTTTTATTGCTCTTTAATTTCCATGATTTGTTTGTTTGCTGTAAGTTCTCAGGGTTCTGAGAGCATGATGTTTGGGGATAGGGAGAAGTCTTAAGAACGGCTCAGGGAAAAAGCAGTGTCAGAGTCGTGTTAAAATACTTGGTTCAACCAAACAAGGGAAACTGTAATTTGGAAAAAACGATTTGCTCCATCCTTTTGGACTTTTCTCCCTCAGTTTCCTTATACACTGCGTAGTATAACGTCACCCACCATTTTCAGACCTTGGCATAGTAAAGGACACTCACTTGTCCCCATTAAGAAGATAGTGGGGCTCTTCAGTGAAATCCGACAAAACAGAGGCTATGGCACAAATAAAGGCCTGGTGAATCTGAAGGGAACGGGGCCGTTTTCCTCTATTGAATCCATATGTAGCACAGACCTGAATAACAACTTCATGCTCTATGGGATGCTGCTGATATATGGGGTGGGCCTATCCCCTAAACCCCTTCCTTACTACAGACTAAATCACTAACACAGGCTCATTCTGAGGTCAACCTGGAAGAAAACGCCAAAGGCCCACTTTCCCGAGCTGATGGCAATCTTTTTATTTACTCAGTGGTGTGGATCATGGTCTGCCTTTCGATTCATTTAGGGAGGAGGGGGGAGAGAGGAGGAAAGGCAAGAAAAAATTGGGAATCAGTTTGAAAAAAATATCTCAAATTCTTTCACTGGGGATGGCCACGGGGTTTTTAATAAGATAAAATAAGCGCTTCAGAAATAGTTTACGTATCTGCATTTAAACCTTGTGCATTTAAAACAGAAGGAGGATGGGCATGGATTGAAGCTATGATGTTCCTTCCTGGGCTGGTCCTACCCAGACAGACTGTGGGCTTGAATCCTGTTGTACATTTTACAGCCTTGTGATTTTGTGTACGTTAACCTCTCAGATGCTTAGTTTTCCCAACAGTGAAATGGAGATAATGTCTCTCCCCGATAGTGCTGATGTGGGAACAGAATGAAATCATGTTTATAAAGCAACTGGCACATTAGTAGATATAAAAAATAAATATGCTTTGTTTTCCCTACTAATTGTCTCTCTTGCCAAAGGGTAACATTTTCCATTTTTGCCTAATTTTTTCTCTCGTATTCCTTTCTTTTTCGTGGATCTTGTATTTAGAAGTCTGATTATCATTCATTCACATCACCTCCGCATTTAAGCAATGTTCGGTTTAGCCAAATCTCAGTCCATTCTTCTTATTCATTTATTCAGTAACTACTCACTGAATGCCACCCACACAGCAGACACTATTCTAGGCTCTGGGGACAGCACCACACAAACATACAAATAAAGAAAAAAGTAGCAGAAAATGAAAAGTGCAATGAAGAGACTCAGAACAGGTGCATGTGCTGGAAAGTGACACGGGGTCAGGGCGGGGTGCTCTGAGGATGAACTTTGTGGCTGAGAACTGTTCTGGTCAGAAAAACAGAAACTACTGTAGGTATTTCACACAAATGAATTTAACACCATGAAGTGGCTACAGTGGTGTTGGAAGAACTGAGAGACAGAGTGACAGACATTAGCAGTGCAGGAAGCCACTTCCAGAGCCTAGACCACACAGACCGACTGGGGCAGGAGGTGGAGCCGAAGGACAGGGCTTTGGCGGTATTTGGGACGGTGGAGGGGAGGCTGCCTCTGTGTGGTGGGGAGCTGGACCACTGAGGCGAGCGAGCACCCAGTCACCGCTGGAAGATGCCCCCCCAGAAGCAGAGGTGGGGTTGGCGGAGTGAAGAAAGGCAAGCACAAAGGGGAGGAGAAAGAGGAAAGAGACAGAGTGAAAGACATTGTCCAATTTTTGTTTTCCTTCTTCCCTCCTTCTACCATCCCCCATTGGGCAAATCCCCCAAAAGCCATTGTCAGGGAGCTGGGAAATGTGGCTTGCAGGAGAAAGGTGGGTGGCCTCAGCCTGGAAGCCAAAAGGCAACACCTAGAACAAGGTCTGCACGCCCGGAAGGAGCTAACCAGGAGAAGATCAGCGGAACCAGTACAGGTAATGCAAACGCTCTCCGGGAGAAAAGATGCCAGGTGGAGGGGAGAGCGGCATAGGAAGAGGTGGGAGGAGCAGGCAGGGCCGGAGGGTCTTGGAACCCAGAATCAAGAGTGCGGATTTTATTACAAGTGTGATGGGAAGCCGGGGGAGTGTTCCAACCAGGGCAATAACATGATCTAGTCGACATTTTTAAAAGACCACTTAGGCAAAATATATTGTCGAAGAAAAGATAAGAGGTTATCGTGGTAATCGACAAGGGATGATAACTTAGATCGCACTGGACGTATGCAGAATGTGCTGTAAGGAGATTCACCGTACACAACTGAATAGACTGATTTCTCTTTTTCTCACCTCCCAGATACGAAGATCTGCCTACATTTTTGGCTTGAACAACTAGGTAAATGAATGCTGGTTTTACAGAGCTATAGAAGAGTAGAAAAAGAACAAGTGTGGGCGAAGAGTAGATGAAGAGCTGCCTTCGGGCTGTGAAAAAAAATATGAGCTGCCTCCTGGCTATCCAGGAGGTGATATGGATAGGTGGATAGATATAGGAGTCAGGGCTGGAGATACAGCTGTGAAAGCCCTTGGCATTTAGAAGGTCCTTAAAGGCAGGTGAATAGAAGGAGTCACCTGGGGAAAGAATACAAAAAAAAGGGGGGGGGGCGCAGAACCGAGCCCCAAGGCACAATAAAACTTAGCAGCTGAACAGATGAGGAGGAGCCAGCTGAGGATACTGAAAAAGACTGAGGTGGAAGAAAACTTAGGAAGAGGCATCACCGAAGTCAAAAGAAAAGTGTTTTAAGAAGGAGGGAAAGGTAACCTCTCTGAAACTCTGCTGTGAGGTCAAGAAGTACCAGCGGATTTGGCAAGTGAGTTTACAGACAAGAACATGGGCAGTGCGATAGTGGGGATGGAAGCTTTGGATAGACTGAGCAGAGAATTTTGGGGAAAACTGGACACACTGCCTGCAGCCCCCTCTCTCACTAAGCATTGCTGTAAAGGGTGGCAAAAAAAAAAAAAAAAAAAAAGGAAGGGTGGAGAGCAGAGACGGGAAGTTAAAAGAGGGGATTGTTTATTTAAACGTGGAAAAAAGAACCTGACTCCTCCAATAATGATCTGCAATTCACCAAGATCCCCGGGCATAGGCATGTTGCAGTTTGAGAAGGGCTACACTACAACGTATTTACTCTTGGAATGATCCGAGGGCAGAGGAGAAAGGGAGGGGCAGAAAGGGGCTCTACTCGTCAGAGCCATGTGTTTGGGAAGAGGTGGGACAGAGTTTGGGAAGTGGAGGGGAGTAGCAGGGACACCTCTTCCGCGGTGGCCAGAGGGAAGGCCGGAGAGCGGGGCAGAGCAATTAGTCTTAGATCTGGCAGAGGAGAGCCATGAAGATGTGCAAGTTCCTAATGGCTTCTGTTTTCTCAGTGATGCAAGCCGCAAAATCGTTGGCTGGCAGTGAGCAGGGGCTGATGGAGTCCGTAGCGGGTGTGAAACTGTCTTGTCGCTGGGAAAGACGTTGTCCAAGTGTTCGGGTCTGTTCACGGGCCTGCAAGGCTGATTTATAGGAGTTCTGCATGGTCCTACTTGCTACTGATTTTGCATTTCATTCTCTTTCACTGCCTTAATAAAATTAAGAATTTTCCCAGCTTGCCTAGCCGGTCTTTTATTTAGCTCCTTTTTATAAAGCTTAAAGGGATGTCACATAACTTACTATTAAAACGTCTTAACCAGAATTGTGTTTAACAGGCATGATTTGCTCCTAAAAGGAAAAAACAAAAAACAAAAAGACCCTTCTTCTGGACAAAGACAACGTCTCCGGGCCCTGCCCCTGCAGACCTGGTGAGCCAGCTTGCACCTGTGCCAAAAGCAGGCACCTGAGGACAAGAAGCTATTTTGGTTTCTTTCTCACCGATTCCTGCTTCGTATTCCCCGGCTCTTTTGGCTTCTAAGGGACACCAAAGACATTCTTGGCTAAGCAACCAAACAACCTAGAAACAATCTAGAACTTAGCCAGGTCACAGGTAATTGAGGTTGGTTTCATGATGTTGGAATGTGGGCAGAAAACCAGTCTCTCATATTGCCCGCCAGGGAGGTGTTTGCTGTTGGCATGAGCGATCTCTGTGGACCTCTAGATCCGTTTGCGTGCAATTGCTCATAGTAAAGAAAAACGAACAAACAAAGAGAAACGGTTACTATCATGCCACCACGAGATGCTCAGCTTTGAGGAAAGTGTGCTATCCCTGTCCAGGCTCTTGAACCAAACATCCATCAAGTCAAAATTCTGAGAGAACCTTTCAGCCCAGTCTTGTTTGTGCCAGAGAGTCCAGCATCAAGTAAGGAAGAATTGTTTTCGCTATAAGCTGGCAAGAGTTGGGGCCAGAGGAGGCCCCGCACATAGGTGGTGACCCAGAGGCGAGTTCCCACGCCATCCCTTGTAGGAGGAGGAGCTCCCTGGGCAGCTCACAAACGTGCTCCTGCCACCCGCCCTGAAGTAGCTCTCCTGTCGTCCCGCGACATCCGCTCTTCCCTGCCAACCCCCACCCCCAGAGGTTTCAGAAGGGAATTAGAAATCGATGCTTGCCACCATGTGGGAACCTGAGCCACAGAGTCAGAAATGCTGAGTTCTGGCCTGCAGTTAACATTAGCAGCTCCAGCCACACATACACACCTAAGTGCAGGGGAACTTGACCAACATGAAATCAAGGATCTGTGTCACAAATGTAAGGAGGACACCTCCGATAGGAAGGAATCGGGACATAGTGGCAAAGCAACGGGGAGTGACCTGACTTCTGGCTCTTTTCGTTGAGTACACATTCCAGGAGGACAAAGAAAATCATTTTGGGTATGTTTTCTTGCAGAGCTTAATAAATCTCCACATACTTCGATGGATATAAAATTGTTCTGACCCTAATATGGTAAACTAATCCTGAATTTGCAAAGCATTTTGCCTGCTGCTTGAGATACAATGAGTTCTCAAGAATGTGACTTGATCTATCATTTTAATATTATTACCACCATTTTTATTCCTCTGAGTGGTGGAAGATAGAGGATAATATATGCTGACTGTTCCTACCTGATTTTTCAAGTTTCTAGGATATCAGATATATACACACATTTAAATGCCTCTGTTTATGAATGTGTTCTAATTGTAAGCATGAGAGTTACAACAATCTGCTCTTCCTCAAACACACTATGCAGAGTTGATAGAAATTATTTTTAACCTTCTGGTTTGTGTGACTTTTTGGCACATTTACCAGTATTATGAATTAGAAATTTCATCTGAGCCAAACTGCTGATATGCAGCAATACAAATAGAAGGAGCATTCTCCAGACAGACAGAGAGCTGGGGGGAAACAGACAACTGAGTGAGTACCTGATTTTTAAAAGAATTTATTATTCACTTGGTTAGTTCAAATGCTGAAATTTTTCTTCTAATTTCTGCATTCTTGCTTTTCTATTTGTGAGAATCTTTAAAACACTTTTTATTTTCTTTTAAGTGAATGGGCATTTCTTTCTTTTCACTCACCAGAGATACCAACAATATCAATTTAAAAAGTAAGATTAGTGTTGCCAGGTAGCAACAGAAGGTTATTCTGTGGAAGAGCCCCCTAGTGGCAGGCATCCTGTGTTTCACTTCATCAGGGCAGGGAGGGGTGGGGCGGGGGGTGGGGGAGAGAAATTAGTACCCAGTGACTATATTTGAGAAACAAGGTTTTAAGAAATAGTAAAAGGTAGTGTTATCACAATACAGAAAGGATTTGCTGACAGAATATTTTTTACATTGCTGATGGCTATGATTTTTTTTCTGCCAGCATAAAATATTCATCCATCTACAAGTTTTTATATATTTCTCCTGAGTACACAATCAGCTTGATTAAGAAAATTAATCAACATTAAAAAGTTAGTCAAATCATCCAGGTATGGCTTACACAATGGTTTTTATATATTAACATTTTATACCTATAACATTTTATACCTATAACATTTACATTTAAAGTTGAATTTTGCATAATTACCTACAGAGTAATTTCATCTATTCCAAATACGAAATTTTGATCATTCTCATCTACTTCGTTATTTAAGCAAGTGCCTTGTGTTAGAGGGTGTTAAAATTATTTGGAACACACAATAAAAAACTATTTTGTGAAATTAATATTTCAAAAAACAATTTCTAAGGCAATTGAAGTCAGAGTGCAAGAAGGAGCAGAGAATTTTCCATTAAAAATCCTGCTTTATTTTATTTGCAGGAATTATATGAGTGATGAGGAATTTCTCAGGGCTAGAAGGTGGACATCAAAAGGTTTGTGGCTTTAGGCAAACATCCAAAACCCATACTAATGTAATAAGTTCTCCAGTGTCCTCAGGCACAGCAATACGATCAATAGAGGATTTCCATCTTCTTTCCTTAGAACAAATTCTAGAGGTCATAGAAAAGCTCTGTGTATACTGTGTATCAGCATATCATAGGTGCTAATCATTAGGATCTTAGAATGGTCACAGCTTTCCTGGGAACACTCCTTCATGAGTGATAAGGGATGATTCCTATCTTAAAGGGGCAAAGTAGGATTAAGTAGAATGTCTGCTGAAAAATTTAGTCCCTTCCCCATTTCCAAAGCAACTTTTTGCTCTCCATTCACACACAAACACCCTGACAAATGTGGGAGAAGCAAAAAGGGGAGGGAGGTATCCAGAGAGTCTAGCTGAGCTAACCTGCTCACTTGCATTAGGAGCCCACTTCATGAGCAACCCAGCAAAGACCACGCTCTTAGCCTCTTCTTGCAGATGGAGATAATCTTAGAAAATCATGGAGTGTGTAAGTAGCTGAGTGGGGACCAGACCTCAGATCTGCCTCTAGTCCAAAACGGAAAAAACAAGAATCAGGTCTAATGTTACAGAAGAGATCTTAATGCGTATTTAACTCTGTTCAGTCAAGTAACTCCAGCCCCAGTTCTGTGATCCCTCCTCAGTGCAGAGTGATACTGTAATTAGCGTTCAAATTATCCCCTCATGTACCTCCACTGCTCACTAAATGTACCAGCTGCCACTTACACACTACTACCATCCTTTCCAGAATTTCTGTAAGCACTGCTGAGCGAATACAAACACTCACTAGTACTCATTTAAATAGATGTTCGTTCCTCCATTGATAGACACGGCATGAAAAATAGGAATTTCTTTTTGGGATGCAGTCTTACCACACCTATTGTACTTCTTTCCAGTCATAAAGATAGTACATGTTCATTGCGGAAAACTTGGAAAATAAAAATCATAGAAGTAAAAATCTCCAGTAAACATTGTCAACATTTAAGAATATATCCTGCCAGTCTTCTTTTCTATTACTTTTTCTGTAAAATTATTAACCACGTGATTGTTACATGTCAAGCATTGTGTCAGATGTTGTGGATCCAATGAACAAGACAGACTGCTCTTAGTCCAGGGTGATGAACATAAAAATGTGTTGCATTTTACATAGGAGGTGTGCAGTGTGCACACTTACGCCTTTATTTCCTGCTTTAAATTTCCAAATGCAGAACATTTTATTGAATCCCCTCTCTATTTTACCATTATAAATAATGATGCACAGAACATCTTTGGACATAAGTCCTTGGTACCTCTTTTATAGTATCCTCAAGCTAACATCCTAGAACTTGAAATGTAGGATTAAAAGACATACATGTTTTTAAAAGGTTTTAGAATTAAAACACAAGGTTTTTAAGGAGAGAGAATACATGTTCAAACATACAGAAAAGGCTCTCTTTTACTCCCCGACTCCCAGCCAGTTTGCTCCTGTCCCTGGACATTTACCAATGTTACCAATTTCTTGTATATTCTTCTAGAGATTGTTATATGCATAGTCAAGCAAATATAGTCATGAATAGACATGTGTACTATTTGTTTTCCTTCTTTTTTAAGATTCTATTTTTAAGTAATCTCTACACCCAATGTGAGGCTTGAACTTACAACTTTGAGATCAAGAGTCGTATGCTCTACTGACGGAGCCAGCCAGGCACCCCTGCTTCCCTTTTTTCTTAAGACATAATAGTACTTTCTTATAACACTGCCATGCCCTTTTTTCCTACTTAAAAATAAACATATATATATATATAATTGTTCCTTATCAGTGCTTAAAAACTTCCTCATTCTTACAGCTGCATGATAGCCCATTGTTTTGATGTACTATAATCTATTTGATCAGTTTTTCTCTAATGAATATTTAGGGGTTTTTTTAAACTGAAGCATAATTAACATATAGTTCCAGGTGTACAATTTAATGATTCAGTGATTCCATGCGTGATGCTTAGGTTCTTTACCAACATTCTGCTCTTCCAAGGAAGTAAAAGCAAAGAATACCTTGTGTACATGATCATTTTACACCTGTGTTAAGTGTATCTGGAGGATGAACTTCTAAAAGTGGAATTGTTTGGGCAAAGGATTTGTGTTTTTTGTAATTTTGATACCTTCTGCCAAACTGCCTTCCAAGAGAGATTGTACTCCTTCCACTCCCACCAGGAAGACATAGCCGTGCTCGATTCCTTGCCAGCCTGTGTCAAAGATGTGCTTCCTCTCTTCCCTGTGTTTCCAAGACTATTTGGGGACCCACACTGGTTGCTGTGGGGGCCCCAGAGTATCAGTTTTTACACTTTTTAGCCAAGGATTTGTCTACATTATGTTTTTAATTAAGTGATCATCACTTTGATTTATAGGATTATTGAATCCATAGGATATATTAGACAAGAGGACAGTTTCCCTATGGCTATACAAATGGCCAGACCAGTTGAATATTTTGCAGTAGAAGAGGGTCAGGAATAATTTCTAAACTACTAGTAAATATAAATTTTCTTGTTAAACGGCAATTTCCACCAAAATGGATGAACTGAAAGAGATTTTAGTATTATTTACATATTATGTCCAAGGTATTTAACCCTGGAAGTATGTTTGAAGAAACAGGTTTCTTCTTGACTGCTTTGGGTGGGTTTTCAAGCAGGAAAATTAAACACAGTAGAAACAGGAAGCAGATCTCATCCTGGTGAAGTATATAGGCTGTGCTGGCAAACAGCTCCCGGGTTGGACCCTGGTTTGCTAACTATGTGTCCCTGGGTATCTAATTTATCCCATCTGAGCTTCAGCTCCTTTAGCTAGAAAATATGGCTCATAATACTGGATTATTGCAAATATTCAATGACATATACTAAATACTCAAGAAATTGCTATTACTAACACTTGGAATACTGCTGTGGAAGCCCAGTCCCAAATCCAAATATTCTATCCGATTGTGAGATGTGTTCCCACACTTACAAAGATAAATATAAGCAATAGAAATACAGGTTACCCTGAGAATTAAGCATAAGAAAATCATAATCTTGTTGAGTTAATCTGTTAATCAAGACAGATTAATGCCAAAGTACCAGGACTCTTCAACACATACACACACACACACACACACGCACGCATTTCCACGTGAACTTTTTAAATGAAACACTGCAAGAAACAAAGAATACAGGAAAATCTTTGTGTGAACTTCTTTTGAATCATTCTCCGAAAGTAACAGAGGTAAGCTCTGAGTGCCTCATTGGCAACAGTATACTATGCAGTTGTATTTGACCTATGGAGATCAGGTAAGAAGTCCTCTGCATTATTTTTTCGACTAGCAGAAAAAGTTCATTAAGGCCCTGAGGGGCTGCTCTGTGTGGGACACAGTACTGGGTACTGGGATGAGTGCTACGTCCAATAAACATGGCCCTTGCCTTCCTGATGCTTATAGTCATAAAACATCCTGAAGGAAACAGTGGAAGTGAGACACATTCTCACTGAGCTTCCTGGTAATAGCAGAAACGCTGCCAGATAAGGCCATTATGTAACACATCAATAACAGCTGAGTAGGAAGAAATAGGTTATAACCCAGAGCAGTCAGCTCAGATATTAGAATGGGGCACGATTTCCAAATCTCTAAACACCCAAACAGTTTGGTGTCACTCATTACCAAAGAAACCTTGCTGCTATTTGAATGCTAAGTGAGGAAGCTTTCCGAGTGGGCAACTAGTAAGAAAAATTAAAATAAAATGGAGAATCCTGTAGTTTTATTTAGATAGCTCCAATTTCGTACACAGGTTGTTATATGCTTGATGTAACTACCACTGAGTAATATTTCAATTTCCCCTATCGATTAATAGCCAGTTATATAAGTTATAAAGTTATATTTCACTAACACAAATCTACTCAATTAGAACTTGAATTCTCAAAACTAGCTAAACCCCTTTCACCAGAAGAGAAGCCAATGGCTAATCTAAAGCCACTGATAATGCACGTTCACCACCTAGCGGCACCTTTAGCAAACTGCAGGCACCTTATGCTTAAAACAGTATCTTCTGCTAAATTGATTCATGGATAACATCAGAAACTTTACAAATAACTTCCATTTTCCAGGTCATGTATGATGTTTTAGCCCCTGGCAGTTGCGCAGAATAACTTCTCTTCTTATTCCTTCTCAATCCCCGCTGTGCGGTCTAGACCAGACAACGCTCACCTTATCCCGGCATTATGGTACTAGCCACCTGACTAAATTCTCCAACTCCTTTAAAATACTGCCCTTTATAGCATTCTTCTGCTTAAGAAATACGAACAAACTCCCCTGTAATACATCCAGTAGAAGCACCTGGGTCTGATGCAAAGTGCCCGATTTTGAACTTGCTCAGCAAGGTGAATTCCAGCAAGCAGTTCAAGTGTGACTGCTCCGTGAGCACACGTCAGGCTTCCAGCCTGTCCCCTTCCTGAACTCACCACCTGAGGCGTCCTCCCTCCCTCCCCTCTACCTGGAGAATTCCTACCCGTTCTTTCAAGATTTAGCTCAAAGCCCAATGCCGGCAAAAAGCCTTTCTCGGTGACTGCAGTCCATTCATCTCTCCCGTGATGAATTTTAAGAATGATCATCTGTGGCCTGAGATTTCCCTTTGATTGGTTTTTGCTGCCCTCCTATTAGTGTCCATTATATCTGTGGGCTAGTAGACAGTTTCTCTACAGACTCCGGAAACATCTTGCAAGCAGAGCTTGTTCTTTTGTGATTTTAAGTACCCCTTTCTCCCACTGCCCCCAGCTCAGTGAAGAACACAAAGCTCAATAAATACTGGAGGTTGCGTCCACCCATCTTACTAGCATTTCATTATTCTGATCTGTTAGTCTACAGATGACTGCCAGGTGTAGCTTCTGATCACCCTGTCACCTTGTGCTAGTTAAAACACATGTGATCTTTTCAGCGGCAGAGGCACCCTCCTGTCAGTATATCTGCATCTTCAGTGAGGAGAAGAACGGGCATGATGTTTCCTAGTAATTTCGGCTAAGAGAACGGCTCTTCTTTGATTATGTGGGTAGTTAAGGTAAAGTTAGGGCTCTTATCGGCAAGGATTTGTCTCATTTGTTCATTTCACTTTGTATCTGCAGGTCAGTTGTAAGTGATTTATGAATACCTTTGAAAGGTCACTATCCATCTTTAAAATACATCAATCTTCAATAGCAACTTTCCACTTTGAAGAAAGAAACTCACTGTTTCACGAACACGTTAGACAAGAATGTGGTCTGATCAACAGGGCATAGGATTCATGAAATCAACATTTATTCACATGAGATCACCTGAGGCAGCCCGGACTTCTGGTTCTGATTAAAAGTACTGCAACAACAACTGACGGATCTAGGGGAACACTTTGTTCTTAAATTAATTTAAATATGTCCAGGAATAGCAAAAGGCATTGCACTTGGCCACATGACATGGCATTCAAATAGGAAGACGTGGGTCTTAATCAAATGGCGAATCCAGGGAGTGCACAGCCAGCCCCCTGGCATCTCTAACCCCCAACTTAACCCTTGAGTCATAAGTGTACAAAAGGATCTTAATGTTCTTTAATTTAGAGGAAGGTTTAAGACCGTTTTAAATCCATTTTTTCTAAGGCTCAAGTCTCTTCATCACATAAAGTGCTACAGCAATTACTTGCCAGACACAATATTTTCTTGAATCATACACGTATTGAAAATATATGTGTATATATACGTTACAAAAAATAAAATTCATGTTGACTTATCATTCCTAAAATAACTCTCTCTACTCATATCCATTTATCTCTAGACAAACAGTCATTGAAAATATGATTTGCCAAGGATTTGAATTTGTGTATCTACAGGCTGCATATTCTTATAATAAAAAAGTAGGAAAATCAACTTACATGCCTTCAGTTATCTTTGTTGAATTTGATTTTTTAGATATAAATAACCAATCTCTCTCAGTGTAAGCCTGACACCGATAATGAATATGTTTCAGATGGCAACAGGAAAACATACCACCGCTGCAATTAAATGCAAATGTTTTGAGTGCATGCAGTTTTAAAGTCAAGTTTAAGCCACTGAATGAGGAAATTCAAAAGTTAAGTGGTTCAAAAGGAATAATTTAAACCTGCTGACTCAGGTTTTCCCAGTGAACAAGTGGCCCTTTGCGAGCATATCTGGCATGGCTCCATGTGGTAGAAATTCTGTCTGTTGGATTCCAGAGTTTTCATATAAATGAAGAGGTTATTCCTGATATCTTGGCCATTGTTATGCAAAGTCCATAGGGCTTCAGTCTGAGAGAGGCCTTGCCTCTGTTTATCAGTCAGTCAATCCGTATTTCCTGAATATCCACTGTGGGTAGTGTCACAAGCCCAGCATTTAAATAAATACTGCACTTATATTTTGAGTAGCTGAACAGCCTGTATATGAAAATGCCCTCAAATACTTAGAATGCCGAATCCGTTAACTCTAGTGGGAGTGATTCATCAGGTAGGTAGGACTAATCAAAGAAAACTTCTAGGAGAAGGTGAGGACACAGAATGTGGAAACATACAAGTTACTGTATGATGAGAAGACATCAATGTGCTGAATCCAAGGTAAGAATCTCTATCAAGGAGAACTGAAGGTAGAAGGTGGTGGTGGGGAGGATGCCCAGGGCACCTGTTCAGCCATTTTGGTACCATCTCCTTCCTCTCTGAAGAGATTTTTTTTGTTTTTTGTTTTTAAAGATTTTATTTATTTATTTGACAGAGAGAGAGACAGCAAGAGAGGGAACACAAGCAGGGGGAGCAGGAGAGGGAGAAGCAGGCTTCCTGCCGAGCAGGGAGCCCATGTGGGACTCAATCCCAGGACCCTGGGATCATGACCTGAGCCGAAGGCAGCCACTTAACCCGACTGAGCCACCCAGGCGCCCCCTCCCTGAAGAGATGTTTACCATTTATCTCCAATCTGTGCATCAGGTAAGAGAACACTGATAAATAAGTTAATTAGGGTCTTACTTGCCCAAACTTAAAGTTTCACAGAAAATACTTGGCTTCTGGAGACACTGTCACGTAATATCCTAGCAAATAAAATTATTAAATTAAAAATAGGAAATAATGAGTTTCAGAACAGAAGTATAAAAATGGAATGCTGGTTTATGCATTTCTAATTGTACTTTCCTTCTTAAACCAAAGTATGAGAGAAAACATTATGGGACAGTCTGGTTTCCAACATTCAAATATTTGCCTCTGTTTTTAGTAAATAAAATCACTTTACTCTCTTCTTGTATCAATGATTCTGGTGTCAAACTCAATATGGAGTCCAGTACAAAAGCAATCCTAGATGATAACAAGGGAAATCATGCAAGCTGGAAGACTTTGCTAATGTTCCTCTGTGCCTTATTTAAAAATGAATCTCACTTGTGTCTAGCTTCCTCTCATGTACTTCAATAAGAGTTGACTAATAGCAGCCCATGTCACCCAGTTAGGAACTTCCTCTAGTGAGAGCCACCAGCATTTTCTGGTTGGGGAATTTCTGCAAAGCTGCCTGTGAGAAAAGAATGCTGGGAGAGCAGAAGAGTAAATGCTTGCATGGCTTGAACTGGAATTCCACACTGCGGTTTTACCAGGTGAGACTCTGTCTGAGTTCTTTAACCCACTTAAGCCTCAGTTTCCTCAAATGCAAGATCTGGGTTAATAGAAATACCCATTCCTTAGGGTTCTCATAAGGATCAGATATAACGATCCAATTAGGATGCTTGTCCTTGGGCTTGGCCCACACAGCAATATTCCATCAATGTTAACCCGTATTTTATTTCTAGATGTTTAAATGACATCACGTAAGCTGCGGAGTTCAAGGCAAAATCTTGTCATTAAGGCAGTAAAATATCAGAATGAAACCCCTGGAAAGGGGAAAGCTATGACTCTGGAACATTTTTACTCTAGCCCAACAGCAGAAAAGAGAAGGTATGTCTTTTTTTTTTTTTTTTTAAAGATTTTATTTATTTATTTGACAGAGAGAGACACAGCGAGAGAGGGAACACAAGCAGGGGGAGTGCGAGAGGGAGAAGCAGGCTCCCCGCCGAGCAGGGAGCCCGATGCAGGGCTCGATCCCAGGACCTGGGACCATGACCTGAGCCGAAGGCAGACACTTAACGACTGAGCCACCCAGGCGCCCCGGTATGTCTTTTTTTATTAGTGTCCAATATTTATACTTGGGCCTGGTGACATTAAGAAAATGGAGTACCATGCTGTCATTTGTTTTGGTCAATGAAGTCAGAGCAGGGCCAGGAACTGTATCTGCTGACAGATCAAACATACAGGCCCTCCATGGGGTCTCAGGGCTGGCCCCCGAAGGCCGTGGTAGACAGAAGCACAGGCTAATGAACCCAATTACTGCCTGTTAAAACTGCTTCAAAAGAAGAAAGAATAAGCCATTTCTGAAGCCTCTTGATTTTACCAAGAACTCCACAACAACATATGCCTTTGGTGTTTAAAGAACTTCATGTTAAAATTTTTAACTGGAAGGAAGTATAAAGGAAAATGCTATATTAAATTATCAATACCATTGATTAACCTGAGGAAGTCGTGCCAGTGTCTCTTCATGTCAGACTTAAGAAACTTCAACTGAGATCATCTATATATTGTGCATGTACTTCAGGCGATAATTCAGTCAATGAAACTGTATTGAACACCTATTATACACCAGGCAGTGTGTGGAGTATGAGAGGTATGAAGATGAATCATACTCAGTCCCCGCCAGGAAGAGAACAGGCTAGTAAACAATCCTCAGGATTCTATCGGAGAAATTCTACACTAGAGGCATACAAAGGAGAGGACATGGCTAATTGGTGGAAGCAGGGATGACTTCCCAGGGAAAGCAAAATGATTTCACCATCTACCAATGAGCACAATCAGAAGCAAATATCTAATGAGAATCTAATGAAAACATCAAGGTAATGCAACGTAAAAAACAAACAAAAAACCTCAGAGATTATTCAGTGGCTTTTCACTCCTACTACTTTTCTACAAATGGGACGAAGTGAGAGTTGGCTATACTAAAATTAATCCAAAAGCTGTATTTATTTTTTCTTTTTTTAAATTTAAATTCAATTAGCCAACATATAGTACATCATTCATTTCAGATGTAGAGTTCAGTAATTCATCCAGTTGCATATAACACCCAGTGTTCATCACATCACGTGCCTTCCTTAATGCCCACCACCCAGTTACCCCCTCCCCCCACCCACATCCCTTTTCATAACCCTCAGTTTGTTTCCTAGAGTTCAGAGTCTCTCATGGTTTTTTTCACTTTCTGATGGCTTCCTATTCGGTTTTCCCTCCCTTTCCCTATGATCTTCTGCGCTGTTTCTTAAATTCCACATATAAGTAAAACCATATGATAATTGTTTCTCTCTGATTGACTTATTTCACTCAATATACCCTTCAGTTCCATCCATGTCAATGTAAATGGTAAGTATTCATCCTTTCTGATGACTAATATTCCATTGAATATATATACCACATCTTCTTTATCCATTCATCTGTTGATGGATATCTCGGCTCTTTCCATAAATTGGCTATTGTGGACATTGCTGCTATAATCATTGGGGGGCAGGTACCCCTTTGGATCACTACATTTGTATCCCAAAAAGCTGTATTTAGAGAAGTCTTCAAAGTTGGGCTTATTAGCGAACCTGCAAACTTACCTATATTCAATTTAATAAAAAGATAATTGAGGGTCCACAACATGCCAAGCACTGATTTCACGTTAGAGAGAGAAAACAGAGTAAAGAAGACAGAAATAAAGGGGAAAGCTTGTAGCCTCCGAAAGGTGGAATGAGTTAAGGGAGTGTTTGAAAAATGCTTGATGACAGGTGCCAACAAGATGCTACCAGGGACACAAACTCAAATGCCTGCCTTGGCCAGACTAGGTGAGAGTCCAAGTCCCATGTGGAGGGGCATCTTATGACCTAGCTCCCCTGGATCATGTCCATGTGGGAACCCACACCCAGTGTTGCCAGAACTTCCTCATTTCAAGAGAAGTTCAAAGTTCAAAATTTCTGATCTTCTAATTTTTGAAGATACTTTTAAATTCTGTCCATAGCTGGTTCATCTCCTTGGCTGCCAGTTTGTAGGTTCTGTGCCTCCAAAATGCACAAGGGGCAATTATAGTGGATGACAGGATAATAGCAGGCAGGTTTAAGGGAGAGGCTTTAGCACTGGATTCAAATCCTACCCTGCCTGTGCTGTGCGAACTCAGGCAAATCCTTAAAAATGCTCTGAGTTTCAGTATTGCTATCTTTAAACTGGGGATAAATACATCTGCCTCCTAGGGTTTTTGTGAGAAGGAAATGTGAGCTAGCACAAAAAACTTACATGTTTATTATTATTTTTAGTAAAGCCTTCCCATAGGAAAGTTCTCAAGGGAGAGGTAGGATTTAGGACTTGGATTGGCAGGGATGGCCTCCAGGGCTTTTCAGGTATTCCATAGGGAGAGGGAGCGAAGGCTCAGACTGGAAGGAGGCACAAAGATCCTGTCTTGGAAAAGTAATGTCACCTGGTTTGGTTGGGACAGAGAGTAGATGACAGAATGTAGAGGGATGAATACAAGAATGTCAGAGTGTGTATCAAGTGCTGGAGCTCCTGAATGCCACCCTATGGAGGGCCGGACTTTATAGCATGGGAAAGGAGGAGACAATAAGGCTCAGCAGGGGATCAAAATCAGATCAGGGTTGTTCTGTATGATGCATTCATCCAACCACTATTTACTGAGAGCTAACTATGTGCTAGGCACTGTATTCCGTTCTAGGAATGCAGTGGTGAACAAGGCAAACAAACAAGGTCCCTGCTCCATGGAACTTACACACTAGAGGCCACAAGAAGCAGATGTGGGTTGGATTCAAGAGCTTGGGGTTGAGAGGACTAGTTGGTAGGCCATTGCTAGTTCCAGCAGGAGGTCATGATGGCCTGACTTAAGGCAGTGGCAGTGACATGATCTGGGAGGAGAGGAGTCCAGAGAGGGCAGGGAGAAGGAAGCAATGTATGCTGGTGGGACTCAGGGTCCTGAGCTGCTGCGGTGACAGGGCAGTTATAATGGCATTAGCAGCAACGAGGAAGGCAAAAGGAGATACTGGTGTGTTGGCAAGAAGGATGGGTTGAGTTTATCCTAGTAGCTTTGGTAAATGGCACACTAGTCTGCGACTGGCCTTATCCCTACAGCATCCTAGCCACATGATCCTTTCTGAAGCAATTAGGTTTTCTTATCAAAAGCTAATTCTTGATTGGATTATATTCAGAGATTTGACACCATTTGATACTACGTTCAGCTCATTTCCCAAAATACAGTTTCAAAAGGAGAGACTGAACACAAAGCATTTACCGTCAGATAACCTTTGCTTTTAAGATGGTGAAAAACGAGACGAGAAGGAAGACTCCAGAGCATTCCTGTGATATAATGCCACCTGTGTAGAGTAAAAACGTTCTCCAGCCATGTCTCATGCTTGTGGATTTCTTTTTGTACAATCCCGAGCAAGGCAAGGCTCAAGAGGCAGTTTAGGGCCTTGGGATTGAGGACTCACTTAATGACCATCTTTATTTTGGGGAGTAGTATACCCACATGAGAACCAACCTTTTTCCAAATGGGTCTGTTACAATGTTCTAGATGAAGAACCCATAGCCATGCTAGAGCTCAGAGAGTGCTCTTTGGGCCAAGATATGAGGTAGAATAAAGGATTTGTACTAGCTTTCTTGACCTCTTCTTACAACGTGGTCATTTCTATTCTGAGGGAATGTGGAAAAGGCATGTTTTATATATATGAGATTCTCCGGCCTTATTTCACTTTGTGTCTTTTTTTTTTTTTAAGATTTTGTTTGACAGAGAGAGAGAGAACGCACACACAAGCAGGGGGAGGGGAGTGGCAGGCAGAGGGAGAGGGAGAAGCAGGCTCCCCATAGGGAGCCTGCTGCAGGACTTGATCCCAGCACCCCAGGATCATGACCTGAGCCGAAGGCAGATGCTTAACCAGCTGAGCCACCCAGGCGCTCTTTTTGTTTCTTTTACAGGGTAAAGACAGAGAGCAGTTAGAGTGATATGAAAGAAAGAGATGGAGAAAAAAGAGGCCTTCTGTTGTTCTCCACCAGAGTATCTTCAACAGAATTACCAGGCATTCTTGCACAGGGGAATTAAGGGTAGAATCATTCTATTTGTAATCCTAGCCTCTAGCACAGTGCCTGACACATAGTAGGTGCTTCAAAATACTTGAAGAAATACAAGAGTTGAAGAAATAAATAGTTGTAGAAGTGAATAAACACAGAATCAACTTTTCTCAGTGAATCTTCTAGCATTCAGCTGTCTGCAACAGAATATTCAACTAACAGTAGTTTAGGTCATAGAACTAATTTTCCTCATATAATAGGAAGTGCAGAAGTCAGTGGTTACAAATGTTGTTCCAGATGTTCAATGATATCATTGGGGCCTCAAGAACTTTCTATCTCTTCATTCCATCATCCTGTTTTTTATCGTCTCATGGTGGTAGGATGGCTGCCCTAGCCCTAGGCATTGCATCCACATTCAAGACTAGATGGAAAGAGGAAGAATGGAGCCAGCAGTATCTGTCCTCATTTATCAAGACAGTAAAAAGGTTTTCTAGAAATCTCCAGCAAAGTTCTCTTCCAGATCTTTAGTCAAAACTATATTATAGGAAGCCATGCATAGCTGTAATGAAACCTTAGAAAACGAATATTTAGCCAGATTCTTTGCTGTTATACATATAATCAGTCTACTACTATCAGAGGAAAAATGGGACATGGACATTGGGTAGACAATTAACAGTGTCTACACACTTTTAGAGCCCTTCCTGCCTCTTGCTCCTTTTGAATACTCAAATCACTTATGGCATTGTATTAATTTTTTATGTCACTTATTTCCCTCCTAGACTGAAGACAGAACCCATGTTTTACTCATTTTCCCCTATCTTTTACACAGTAGGCCTTTAGTATTGTTGAATAAATTGAAAACATTGCAAATATTTTTTTGAAGTACATGTAAAAGGCTTTTTAAGTAGCATTTTTTAAGAAAAAATATGAATTCATTTTTACATTTGTGCATTAGCTACAACTTCATTTTAAACACACTATGTAAAGTAGGTTTAAGTGAAGTTTCAGAAAAGGATTATAAGAACAAACAGAAACAACAAATATAAAACATTCTTATAATTATGACAACAATGCAGACAAAACTGTCTTTGATCTCTATAACATGAAGTTAATTTCCTATTTCTTTGTCCTCTAATGCATTCTATACCATCAGGATACACTATTCTAGAAATACTAATTCTTTCAGGTTCAGAGACCTTCAGTGGATCTCAACGCACATAAAAAAAAACTTTCCACATTCCTTGCTCCAGTGCTCAAAACTCTACAAGCTGGCCCCAACCAACCTTCCTAGCTCTGTCACTCAAAATTCTTGTATCAGAATATTTTGTTCCAACCAGATTTTTCTACTCATTGCTCCTCATGCTCTTTGGCATTCGGCTCCCCTTGCCCTGGAATACCTTCAACTCCTCTCTTGGCTAGTCTTAATCATAGCCTTCCAAGGTTGGCTTAAGTGTCAAGTAAATATTTACATAATGTGTGTTTCTAGCACCCTTTAGGCTAGAAATATAGTTTGCCTATGGCCTGTCTTTGACTCTGTTGGGACAAGTCCAGCTGTCCAAGTCACAGGCCTCAACTGCCATTCTTTCCTTTCCATGCAGTATCTTCCTCAGATCACTGCAGCAGGCGCTATTTCTTCTGCAATGGGAAAGTGCTAGAATTCTGAGAGTAATTATTCTCACCACTTAATTAGCACTGATATAATTATGTTAGTGAACGTTTACTAAAAAGGAACTGTATTAAGAACTATCATTTGAGTCTTATCATCTTCTGAGGTACTATTTTTATTTCCATTTTGCAGACAAGGAAAGAGAGGAATATAGATAGCTTCCAACCTAGGAGTTAGTAAATTTTTCTGTAAAGGGCTGTAGAGTTAAATATTTTCGTCTTTCCAGGCCATATGGTCTCTGCTGTAACTACTCTGCTGTTGTAGCATGAAAACAGTCACAGATACTAAATACACGAATGGATGTAGTTGTGTTCCAATAAAACTTTATTTACAAAAACAGGCAGTAGGCTGGATGTGGCGCATGGACAGTTGTTTGCTAACCTCTACTCTAGTCCAAATAACCCATTTTATATATTAGGTCAAGAGAGGTAAAGCCAGTTGCTCAAGACAGTACCAGAGGCAGATCTAGAATACAGGTCTTCTGATTGGTTGTTTAGTAGTCTTTAATACTAAATGAATTGGGATAATTATTCTGTAATAAATTGAGCTTTGGAAGCTATAAAGCAGATCTGATGCTACTGAAAAACTAGATAATTTTGACCCAGATGATTAGATTCATGTAATTGATGTGGATTTTATTCTATGTTCTAGATCTCCTAAAGGTGTATGAAGTATTAGAACGAGTTTCCTTGTTTATCTTGCAGAGGAAAGCATTTTCCAGACCAGCTAAACACATGACACAACTGCATATAGAGTTAGGACTTAGTGCTTGCTGAAAAGCAGGGTGTGGTGGGTTTGGAACTACTGAAACATTGTCAAGACAGAAGTCCTTTGACAAGATTCCTCAGAGCGGTTCTGAATGTACATGGCTCCCTGCCAATTTTTTAATTTGGCTTCCTATTTTGCCAGGGGACATTCTGACATGGTTAGAAGGGGTAGGAATATCCTTTGTGGCTACACGACAAAACCCATGACTGCCTGACCTCCTTAGCCCCATGCCCTAAGAAATTTAGTTCTGCGTTGTTGATTCAAATCTTTGACGGGAAATAAAATTTATGTGGGGCAAGCTGTTAGTCTGTGACTTTTATTCCTTCTATTAATAGCCTTGTAATATCATGGAAAATATAGTTAACATCCACTTGCACATCTATTTCTCGAGCACTGTTATCAGCAAAGTAAATACGAGAAGTGATGCTGTTACCTTGACTGTTCACAGTAGCTAGCCGTTAGTGGACTGGCCAGCCTATTCAAGAGCACTCAACACAATCTGAAGGCTGCAAGATGAGCTGACTCTACAAGGTCAAGAAGTACAGGTATCCTTCATGCTTCTGCTATAATTGTGGCCCCACAGTGTTCTTGTCCTTGACTTATGTCATGACCTAGGGTTATGTTTTGATTCTGAACATCTGTGTCTTATTAGGTTATGCGCATCATATTTAAATACTTAGATCAACCTTGAAAGAAATTCAGAATCCTCACCAGCCTATATAATTCTTTGCTAGTCCAATTTATGATCAAGGTGACTAAAGAAAAAAAAATTTGAATGACAGAGCATTTACTGTGGATGACTGGTCAAAAGATACCCATAGGGGTGTCTTTTTTGTTGGCGCCTCCTAGCACTTAAGATGTACCTTGAAACCTGATTTTGAAGAATGAGGAATATTTAAAATATTTTATCAAAGCAATGGAAAAAGAGCTAGTTTCCACAATTTTCAGAATCTTTAAATATGATATTAAAATAAATATAAAAATTGTAAGTGATCTCATGTTAGGGACAACATTTATAGAGCCTTGGGCCAAGAGCTATAAATATATTTTATCCATGCTATGAAGTAAATACTATTATCATATCCATTATGCAGATGAAGAAACTGGGGCCATAGAGAGGTAAAGCAATTTATCCAAGGTTATCCAAGGTGTTTTTTAAAAAAATGTATTTTTTTTTAATATTTTATTTTTAAGTACTCTCTACACTCAACGTGGGGCTTGAACTCACAACTCAAAATCAAGAATGGCACGCTCCACTGACTGAGCCAGCCAGGCACCCCTATCCAAGGTCTTTTAGCTAGTAAGTGATGGAGCTGGGATCTAGATTAAGGAAGTCTGACTTTAGAGCCTGAGTAAACCATTGCTCTAATGGCACCGTCACCTGGTAAAATCTAGATCTTCGGTGGAGACTTGGTGAATGAGAGAAGAGCAGAAAGAGTAGACCACCTAGAGCACTGTGAATTGTATAAGACTGTTGAATCACAGACCTGTACCTCTGAAACAAATCATACATTATATGTTAAAAAAAAAAAGAAGAAGAAGAAGAAGAAGATAGCAGGAGGGAAAAATGAAGGGGGGGAAATCAGAGGGGGAGATGAACCATGAGAGACTGTGGACTCTGAGAAACAAACTGAGGGTTCTAGAGGGGAGGGGGGTGGGGGGATGGGTTAGCCTGGTGATGGGTATTAAGGAGGGCACGTACTGAATGGAGCACTGGGTGTTAGATGCAAACAATGGATCATGGAACACTACATCAAAAACTAATGAAGTAATGTATGATGATTAACATAATAATAATAATAAAAAAGAGTAGACCACCTATTCCAGTCACCTTGTTCCCGAGATCATTGCTGATATATTACAGAGAACATCTCTCCTTGTGCTCTGGTCCCTGCCCAGGCTGTCAGAGAGGGAGACACCAGCAACAGGACCCCATGATCAGATCTCAACATTGCTGTTTCTTAATAGTTACCAAGGTCTGCACCTTGCTTTTGTAATGTTACTGAAGTGCAGGGCACAAGCACTAAATTCTTAATGGTTCAGCTTACATTGTTTGGGTAGGCAAACTTTTTAATGATCATTCTCTTTCTTCATTATTTTAAGCTCATGAACCTACTAGATGCTTGTAGTAATTGTTAAGTCCATGCACAAATATTCTGGCTCTCTCGTTTGGGCCTGCAGTAGGATTGCACTTTTCCAGTCACTCGAAGTGATTTGCTTTGGCCAACGAAAGGTGACCACAAGTGGTCTGTGTCGCTTCCAGGAGGAAGCTTTAAGAGTCAGTGCATGCTTTGCCATCTTTCTCCTTCAGAGAACTGGTAACTGGCAATATTCCAAATAGCAGCTGCTCTGTCAGCCTAGGGCCCAAGGTGAGGCTGATGGTAAAGCTGCGGAGCAAAGTTCCCTGTGTGCCAAGGTGGACAAAGATTATAAACAAGCAATAAAGCCTGTGATTGTAAGCTACCAAAATTTGGATTCATTACTGCAGCAACACCTCGCCTATCCTGACTCATCCACTCTTACAGAAAATATTCATGCCTAATTCAAAGGAGCAACATAGAGAATATGGCAGAGGAAGGAGACTGGGCTCCTGGCTGCCATGAAGATACCCAATGTTGCCAGCTAACAGAAAATATCCAGGTGTTGCTAAAAGGACTGGAGATAGCAGTTCAGAAAGAAAAAGTCCTCATCATCCAGGACTGAAACCTGGTCAAGGTTTCTTGGGACATAGAAATACGGGAATTTCCAATTCCTGCAACTGACCCAAACTGTCCGGAGCCCCCAAGGAGCCCCACATCTTTCCCATGTACCCTCACGCATGCACAAGCACACAGTGAAAGCGACGTGGAGTTTTTAACTAAAAACTGGCTGGGCTGAAGGAACCACTTGGAAGCACTCTATTTTAACTTTCCTGACAGATATGATCAGTCAGTAGTGCAACCAAGGGCTTTTCTCTCTCCTTTTCTCCTTTCAGTAATAAGCGAAAAGAGCGATGCTGTGAGTTAGAGGTTTAAACAGAAAGAAATTGAAATCCGTGACAGTGATGACTTAATAATATTGCAAATTATAGTTTTTAGTTCAGGTAATTTAGCATACCAAATCACAGTTTAATTTCCTTCTACAGAGCCCAGGCATGCAAGATAGTGTACGGGAGAAGGGGCAAGGTGGGGTGGGAGGAGGGGGCAAAGATGAGAGTGACGAGAAAACATTCTGAGACCCCTCAAATGCAGGTGTCCTTGAAAGCCTAATAAAAGTGACCCGGGGAATGTAAACGGCCATCGGTTAATAAGTGCGAGGCCCACAGCCCCGATCTTTGGGAGGCCAAGAGTCCTTGCTTCCTTTTGTGTAGGTGCCTGCTTTGCCTGCTCGGTGGAATGTGAGCATCGGGTGCCCAGAAGGAATGCATAATGTGTGCAGGGCCCTGACAGCTGCGAAAGCGAAGAATGACTTTGAGAGTGTCAGCAGTGCCACCGCTGAATGGCATGTGTCCTTGACTGCGCACAGCACAATGCCTGCGAAGGAACGGAGGGTGGAGGGGCTGCCTCGCTTCATGATTTGCCTTTTGTTCTAGGATCCACCTCCCAGAAACAAACCATGATTCAATCCATACTCACCACTCACCTTGCAAAATATTTAAAATAGCGTCCTCGGGCGTGTCACTTAATTCACCTGTCTGAAGCAGTGTCTGTGCACTTGGCCCGAGAGACTTAGGAAAGAAGTTTCCCGAGGAAATTTCCTCCAAAACAACCACCTGAGTTTCAGGCACGACAAGGTACCGAGCTTGGGAGACAGTGGCTGTTCTAGCCCGTCAGCATTACCCAGCTGGACTCAGCTGAGCAGCTTGACCTTATGTTCATCTGAGTACCTTCGAGGAGTTATGTCCCCTTGCATGGACTTCGTTCAGAGTTTAGGGGTCAAATAGCCAGGCTGAGTTTGCCGGTGCTTGACACCGAAGTTCTCAAACTCCAGAGTGCCTAAGAATCACCTAGGTAAAAAAAAAAAAAAAAATTCCTGCCAACCACCCCATCCTTACTGAATTGGAATTTTTTGAGGTGGAGCTTAGGAACCTATGTTTTAATATGGTTCCTAGGGTTTCTTGATGCAAACCAGGGTCTTTTTTTCATCTCCTCAAATTTACCTGAGTAGCAAAAAAGAAAAAGTAACCCCTCATGAACATAAAAAGTACCAATACATCTAAAGAACTCTATGCAAGGAGAGAGATCATATCCTTTCTCATCCAAAGCAAGACACTTGTGAAAGCAAAACTGGGCGGTATTACTAGTCACAGCAGGATAACAGCTGTACGCTGGGACTCCACTGGGCAAACTGGGACTCGTGGTCACCTGAGTTGTAAGACTAATCTGACAGGAAAGCTGATTAGGATTTAGGCCACCAGCCCAACAGAAAGCCCTCATCCACGTCTGGGAGCTTAGCAATCACTGCAAATATTTTAATAGGGAGGATTGTATGAGCCCTAAACCTAGAGGATCTGGTTCAGAGGCTTGCACGACCTTGGACAGGCTGGATGAACCCTCAGGTCCCAATTACGCCAACGAGGAAGAGACCAGTAGAAATCTTGACCTCCCGGTGGAAGAGTGCATACAGTGGTAACATTTATCCACAACAACTTCAGAAGCCAGTCTCACAAAACGTAAAGGATTATTCCTCAGAGGCAAAGAGGAGGAGAAACAAACCAGGCATTATTCTATTTGTTACATTCATCTTACAGTTTCTAGGAAATACCTTTCCCCCAAGTTTTTAGTTTTACTCTCACATGGTCAGCACAAACCGCTTAACAATTACAGTCACATGCATTTTCTACTGCTTTCTTCCTGGGGGAACTATTGCAATATTCTTGGAGGACAAAGGAAGAATGGGTTGAGCATTTTCATTATTCAATCTGTGCAAAGAAATCAGTGTGTAAAGGATGTTTCAGAAGTACAGAAGAGCTAAATGAGAAAGCATTTTTTTTTTCTAGGAAATTTCATTTATGTCTTTGGCTTTCATAAGGATTGCGGTATATAGTGGCTTTTGCAAATAATTACCAGGATGTTATTGCCTATTTCCTTCCGGATATTCCTTCCATGTTTAAGACAAGCTCAAAATACAATGTTCATGGGCGCCTGGGTGGCTCAGTCAGTTAAATGGCTGCCTTTGGCCCGGGTCATGATCCCAGAGTCCAGGGATCAAGTCCCGCATCGGGCTCCCTGCTCAGCGGGGAGTCTGCTTCTCCCTCTGACCCTCCCACTCTTGCGCTCTCTCACTCTCTCTCAAATAAATGAATACAATCTTTAAAAAAATACAGTGTTCATTCTATTAAGCATCTCTTAGCAAAAGAAATTCTAAATTCTACTCTTGCTCTATGGGTAAATGCCCCAACACTGGAACTTCTTGTTAAAATGTGAAAAACAAAGAAGTTGTATATGAAGAATCTGGATCTTAAAAGTAACTTCTCTCCTAGAAATGATATGTAGGGTAGGCTGTGCCTCTTCCGTGTAGAGTTGCCAGTGCATGGAATGGAAGGAGAGCGTAATTGGTGTGCTGGCCCCTGAGAGAAAAAGCAGTATCTAAGGAAACATTGAAATAATTACTAAATATGTGTATAAAAGAGGCATGGTGATAGTTACAGGAGAAGGGAAAGAGAAGGAAAGGAAGAGAGAAATCGTTCTTAGATGATTATAAAATATATCTTATTTACCTGAGAGAGTTAAAGTGCATTGGCTATGCTTTTTAAAAACTGGTCTTAATTACCCTTGAGACCAGAATTCCATATGAGGTAAATATGTTTTTAGATAGTTTTCTAAAATATGTATAATTTACTCAAGGAAAAAAGGACTGTGTCCTCTGGAGCCAATCTAGCCTCACAGGTAAATACAAATTTAAGTAGATTCCTAAGAAGTATATTATGTACAGTGGCTGATGGAGTGGAATATCTATGAAGAAGCTGGGAAGGTCCGTCAGTTAAGTACATAATAAAAATGTATTGGAAAAATACATCATTTTCTCAGTGGACTATAATTGGCTATGCATAGCAAAAAGTCTTATTTTCAAAAATGTATTCTGCATCCACAGAGTTTTAAATCTCAGTAACTGTGTTATTTTTAAAACTCAGAATGCTAAGCAATATTAGTGAGAGTGACAGAAGAACTGCATGGTAGATGTCATTCTATAATTTACAGCTCTTTTTGACATCTTTTTTTTTTTTAACTTCTTCTTTTCAAGCAGACTTTGTCTAAAGCCCAAGGTGAAAAGTTAAAGAAGATGGAGAACAAAATTCCACTTTCCTTACCAAACAGTCTGATTGATGCCTTCAGAAGTGTCCCAGTACATTTACCTTAAGAATATATCCTTTTTTATTATCCTGGACGAGTTTTCTATTATAAACAAAATGAGAAGAAAAGAAAGAAAGAAAAGCAAGAAAAGAAAAAGAAAGAAAGAAAGAAAGAAAGAAAGAAAGAAAGAAAGAAAGAAAGAAAGAAAGAAAGAAAGAAAGAAAGAAAGAAAGAAAGAAAGAAAAAGAAAGGAAGGAAGGAAGGAAGGAAGGAAGGAAGGAAGGAAGGAAGGAAGGAAGGGAGGAAGAAAAGTAAGGAAAGAAGAAAGGAAAAGGAGGAAAAAAAGGAGGAAGGAAGGAAGGAAAGAAGGAAGGGAAGGGAAGGGAAGGGAACGGAAGGGAATGAAAGGAAAGGAAAGGAAAGGAAAGGAAAGGAAAGAGGGGAGGGAATATAAAGTATCTAGGAAGGAAAGGAAAGGAAAGGAAAGGAAAGGAAAGGAAAAGAAAGAGGGGAGGGAATATAAAGTATCTAGAGTAATGCAGCAGTCTAGTTCTGTCATTTACATCTTCATTTGGTGGGCCAGCCTTTCTTATCCCACTGATTAAGAGGCTTCCTCCTTCCAACATATCTTCATTCCCCCAGCCCATCAACTCAATTCTAGCTTCACTTGTCACCTTTCTTTGCAATGTGTCCTATGTCCTTTCTGTATTATCCTGTTTGTGTACAAATCACAGTTGTTGAGCTGTGAACTGTTGTGCTTTTGTTGTTACATACTCATGTTCTGTCATGTAGCCCCAGCTGAGCCTTCACCATTAACTTGACCATCTGGTCATTCTGGGGTTGACTGGCTGTCACATTCTTTTCAAGTGCTCTTTCAAACTGCCTCCTTTCTCCAGAGTCTCCTACCCTAACTTTCAACTCACAACAGGTGACCATTTCTCCAACTTTGCTGAAAGAAAGAAGCCACATGTGCCTCCTCAACACCCACGTTTCCTCCCTGAATCTCACCATGGAATTCCATCCCTTCTTTGTGCTCTTCTACCCACCTGTCTCTTTTGAGACCTTCTAGCACTATTCTAGCTCTGTAAACCCAACTTCCCCTACTTGTTCCTTCTAAAATAGTGTGAGCTCCCCATGATGAAAACAAATCCCAAGTTCCTGCCAATGCCCTAAGTTCCTGTCCTTCCTCCCCTCCCCTTACAGAGTCAGACCATTCTGAAGGGCAGTCCTTGCAAGCTGCCGCTGGTGTACCCTGTGCTTTCTGCTGTCACCACTCTAGGGAAACTACAAACACCAGGGTCATGACTGATTGAATCATCAATGTTCATGACTTTTTTCCTCAGTTCTCATCTTCCATGAGCATTTGCCATATTTATTCTAGTGTTACGTTTCTCAAAACTCTTGGTTCCCATAACAGCAACCCTTCTGATTCCCCTCCTACCACTCTTATGATTCCTTCTCAGCCATATGCTCTGTTCTTCATCCTGTCTTGCCCCTTAAATAGAGGCATTCTCCACAGAGCTGTCCTTGGCCCTTTTCCCCACACTCTAAACAGCCTCCATTTCAGTAATTACTTTTATCTCTAATTAGTACTGTTCAAATTTAACTCTCTGGCCATAACCTCTTCTTTGAATTCCAGATTTATATTTCTAGCGTCTACTGGAATACCTCATTTGATGGCCTGGTGACATTTCAAACTCAACATGTTAGAACAGAAGCAATCTCTTCCCCTCTAAAATCTATCCCTACTCAGACTCTGTTCCGTTTAATAACATGACAACCTTCCTGGGTGCCCATGACTGATCAATACCACTGCTGCTGCTAACAATAATGATAATACCACTCTAATAATATTATACTTATCAAATTTGTTCTGTGATATAGACATCATTCTAAGCTTTATACATATTTATTCATATTATTCATTTAATCCTTATAAGGCAGGAACTATCACTACCCCATTTTACGGATGAGGAAACAGAGGGATAGAGGTGAAGTACTTTGCCTAACATCACACAAAGACCTGGTTCCAGAACCAATACTCTTAACTATTATGCTACCCTGCTTCAAGAAATCTAAAGGGTTTTTTGGAGGCATTCATAAGAATGTGGTATAGATGAGTGTGGCTGGAAGGTGGTTCATTTGAGGTATGGGGGACTTGAAATCAAGTGGTGATTTTAGGAATGGAAAGGAGAGTGACTGATGGGAACTCCCTGGAGCTCTGTAATGACGGGGCCCACACTCAACTCTGCATCATCTAAGGCACCACAGGCAATGACTGGGTCTCAGAGAACAGTGAATGGGGATAGGAACAAATTCTGTGCATTGGGAACAGAAAGCTCCTTTTTCTAGTATACTGGCATAGTTAGATCCAATTCTGTTTCCATATGGGAGGTGTAAATGTTAGACAAGGGATCAGAAAGATATTGGCAAAGTGAAGATGATATGACAATCACGTTTATTTTACTAAGTACTATCCAGTATACAACATGGTTAGTTGGAGTAGTTATGGGACTCTGTGATACCTGAATTGCTGTTTTCCACTCATACATATATAACTTTCTCTTCACTGAGTATTTAACCAAATGCTCACTATTTGTATACCATTGTGCATAATATGTGTTACACTCTTCAGTTTTTGTCACTAGAGTTTATAATGTTTTTGTGGAGACAGGACACATTAAAATGGAATAAGATCATGAATTAATATTTAATATGTAAATGTCATAAGAATGTGCCACAATGGTTTAAATCATGAGCTTTGGAGTCTAGATAGAAGTGAGTTCTAGCTTCAATCTTTATCTGTGACTTTGGACAAGTCCCTTAGCCTAGCACAGATGATAGAACCTATTTGATAGGGTTGTCATGAACAGGAAAAGAGATGATGCATGTAAGGTACTCAGCACAGGGTGTGTAATTTCAAAAAAAAAAAATGGAAGGGAAAAAATAGATGAATATCAACTGAGGAGAACAAATACATGATTATATGTTTTGAAATACAGTTCACTATTGGCTAAAGAGTTAATTGACAGGATGCAGGGAGGGGAGCAGATTCCAGTTGTGTTTTAAAGGGTAAATGGGTCGTAAATAAGCAGAAAGGGCCTTTCATGTAGATAGCAAGGCAGAGCATATCCAGAATCTAAGAGGAAGGTACAAAGTAAGGAATAGTACACCTGCCCAATCTATGGAATTTTTATTACAGATTAGAGAGAACCATCAAAAGATGGTTTGAGTTTTTGCACCTTCGTGAGTAAAATACTGTGCTACTGGTAGAAATCCATTAGCTACAAAAGGAAGCTATTTTGAGAGGAAGAATACAAGTTCAGATCAAAATATATGGAGTTTGGGCTTATGTTGAGACAACTTTCAATGTCCAAAAGGGTGGAAAGACACAACAGACTTGGGACAAAAGGCATAACCACAAAGGTTTAGCTCCTTGAGTAGAGGAATTAGGTCTCATTTCTCTTTGTACCCTTCAGAGCACATAGCATAGTGCTTTGAACGTTACAAGTACATAATACTTGTTGCATGAAAGTAAAGGTTTTGGAGTTATGCTCACTAAGGGATAGTTAAAATTGTGGGCATAGATTAGTTCTTTAAGAAAGAACAAAATCGGGCGCCTGGGTGGCTCAGTTGGTTAAGCGACTGCCTTCAGCTCAGGTCATGATCCTGGAGTCCCAGGATCGAGTCCCGCATCGGGCTCCCTGCTCAGCGGGGAGTCTGCTTCTCCCTCTGACCCTCCCCCCCTCATGTGCTCTCTCTCTCTCATTCTCTCTCTCAAATAAATAAATAAAATCTTAAAAATATATATATATATATAAAAGAACAAAATTGGGAGATACCCAAACACTGGACACAAAAGATGAAAACTGAAGTGTTAGAGTAAAAAAAAAACAAAAAAAAAAAACCAACCTGAGCGCACAGGGAGACGGAAGAGGATATTAAATGGTGGTTTAGATAGCATTGAGCTAAATGCACTGAGAAGGTGGAAGATCCAGTGAGGTTATTAATGTCTTCGGGGAACAAGTTTAGTACAGTGTTATAAATGGAAGCCACGAAGGGAAGAATTAAGATTGAACAACAGAGGGGAGTAAATGGAGGCAACAGATGTAGAGCATGTCTGAGATTGATGGTGAAGGAAGGAAAAGAAATCTCACTATTTTCTTAAAATGTGTCCACATAGGATGCAAGAACAGACGTTTGTCATAGGTACACAAATATTTATTACATGCATGCATGCATGACTATGTGAACAAATGAATTAATTGAATGAATCATTCATCCTGAATATGAGAAAAATACCATATCTTGGTTCTTTTTTTCTTAATCAGAATATTTCCCCCCTCATTTCTGTGCTATGAGTATGTAACTAGATGCAAACACACTTACAGGTGACATACACTGGTCAACCCTTATAAAATAAAAACTGATCTCTTTCTAGCACATTACTTTCACTTGTTATGGGAAAAGATTCACACAGGAAGTCCTATCGTTATGATTTAAATTGTGGGAAAAGAAATATTTAGAAATAAATACAATGAATTTTAGTTCTCATATCAATTGTTTCAGTAGAAGCTATAACCCTTCCAAGTAGCTCCCATCTGGATAGTCTCTTGTATTAAAACTAATTGTTTTGTATGTTTGGAAAATGCACAATTTTATCATCATGGAGAAAAGTCTGTAAAATATCATTATAAAATAAAAAACAAACATGACTTATGGAAACAAACAAAAAAACCCTGAAATCAGTAAGCATCTATTTACTTCATATAAATGAAAAACAAGTATCAAAATTTTAGCTATGGGTTTGACTTTTTTTAATGCTATAAAATTCATGCTGAGTGGAGAAAACTCATGCTTGATACATTCAACTTATAGTATATTTTCAAGGTGAATTACTAAATCCTCAGACCCTGACCTTCTAATGAAGGCACTGAAGCAAGCACAGAGTTGGTGAAGAAAACCACAAAGATATAAAAATGCATAGATATATGATCAACTAGGGACAAATTTTGATGGAATTATCACCAGATCTCTACAGACAAGGTCTATTTATCAAACATGCCTACCATAAGCTTTGATTCCATTAATTTCCTGAGAAAAGACATCAGGTAGAGTTCTGGATACCAGGTGTGTAAACACGGAGAGATTCTGATATTACGATATCTTTCGTGTAGAAACCTGAACACAACCCAACCAGATGCAGGAGGGAGTTTCCACTGGGAAAGCTACCCACCCTTTTACTACTGTTACCATCATTTAAACGTTTAATGTAGGCGAAACTGAAGGCCAAAAAAGAACGTGCTTGCACTTAATTTCAAGTGACAGCTAATACAGTGCATTAAAGGTGTAATACTATACACATGGTAGTTGTATATAAATAGTAACATTAAAAAGGGGTTACAACATCCCTAAGACATCCTAAGTCTAAAACACTTAAAAAGCACATTTGCAGCACAACTTATCTTAAATTATTTTAATTGGTTTCAAGATGACTTCAGATTAGTGATGGGCTTTGACTTTTTCTGATTATAAAAGAGAAACACAGATGAATGCTTTTTAGGCAGCCTAATATCATTCCCAGGTAGACTACCACCTGACCTGTGTTACTTAAATGCCATTAACTATCAATGAATGTTATGTTTACATAAGTGTTTTATGTAAATTTTGTTTTCCTAAAGTTGTTAGTTCTCTTAATAAATATAGCTAATGCAAAAAAAATTGTTTTTGTTCTTTCTTTGCATTCATTATCCAGGAACTTTTTCAAAGAAAAAGAGGTGGGGGGAGGCAGAGTGACAGAGCTTGAATACTTAGCAACCATTTTACGGTTGAGAGTCTTTTTTTTTTTTTTTAATAGTATGAAAAATAACCCAGTTACATTCTTTAGCTCGATTACTTACAAATAACCTATCTGAAAAAAAAATCGAGTAAATCTGTCAGTTGTGGAAGTTTATTTTCCATGTGTTATCTAGAGATAAGCTAGCCTGTACTATTAGATTTCCACTGACATAATTGTGCATGAATTCTGATCTGATTTGGTATTACATGGTGCAAAAGGTGACACATTTTCTCTAATATACCCCATTAGAAAGGAAAGAAATTGCCAAAGTATGAAATCTGAGGACCTTGATTCAGAAACTATGTGACTTTGAGGTCAGCTCAGTGGAAAAAAAGAACTTGTTCAACTACCCCAGGCACTGAAGGTTGTGACAAGCAAGCCTAATACCCAGGGTGGTTACTCTGTTGGATAATCAATAAAATCTTACATTATCAGGCTGCAACAGCTGTATATTCGTTTATTATCCTGCCTTGTACGTCTCCAAAATATTTTTGTATGTAATTGCAGAGAATACAGATGCTGTCCCCATTCCCAAATCATTGCTGATCAGAATACATGGTCAAGATACCGGAACCAGGAAATAGCATATATGTGCATAAGGTGCTGAATATTGATTTTAATATCCACATAATGCTTCCTCACTCCAGCAGAAAAACATCAGCTCCAGCGATCCTGGAAAAGAGTGTGGACCGAGCTACTTAGAGTTTGTACATCCAAAGTCTTAGAGATATTAGTGATCTTTTAAATCCTCTGAGAAAGGTCCTTGAACAAATTAGTAAGATACCAGATGTGAACTGTTGGCAATTTCAAATTACATTTTCTAAAAAGGAGAAACCCCTATGTTTTAAGAAGGAAGCATTCTGCCATCTCCTTTTCTCGCTTGACTTTCTATTTCTGACAGCCACTCAGAACAAGTACAGCCTGACTTCTAGGACACAGGACAGCGGCGTCTTGTCCTCCTTCATTGGTGGAGGACAATGGATGCCCATTATAGTTTGAAGAGGAATTTAAAAAGGATTTTTTATGACTCCTTGCTACCCACCAACTAGCTTCAATAGAGAGTTCAGCTAGATGGTGGAATTTCTGGACTGCATCCTTATCTATGGATAAAGCAGAAGAAGGGAGATTTAGGTAGCACTTTGAAGTTTTAGTGAAGTAGAGAATGACAATTCAGTTGGTCCTTTGTTGCTTCTCAACTTTTAAACCAAAAACAAAAAGTGATAGAGCTGGATGTCCGGAATTGTGATGCCACCAGCTTTGCTTCTCTTTTTCAACATTCCTCTGGCTATTCGGGGTCTTTTCTGGTTCCATACAAATTTTAGGATTATTTGTTCCATTTCTTTGAAAAAAGTGGATGGTATTTTGATGGGGATTGCATTGAATGTGTAGCTTGCTCTAGGTAGCATTGACATCTTCACAATATTTGTTCTTCCAATCCATGAGCATGGAATGTTTTTCCATTTCTTTGTGTCTTCCTCAATTTCTTTCATGAGTATTTTATAGTTTTCTGAGTACAGATCCTTTGCCTCTTTGGTTAGATTTATTCCTAGGCATCTTATGGTTTTGGGTGCAATTGTAAATGGGATCGACTCCTTAATTTCTCTTTCTTCTATCTTGTTGTTGGTGTATAGGAATGCCACTGATTTCTGTGCACTGATTTTATATCCTGCCACTTTGCTGAATTCCTGTATGAGTTCTAGCAGTTTTGGGTGGAGTCGAAGTAAGTCAAGAAGAGAAAGACATGTATCATATGACCTCACTGATATGAGGAATTCTTAATCTCAGGAAACAAACTGAGGGTTGCTGGAGTGGAGGGTGGGGTGAGAGGGATGGGGTGGCTGGGTGATAGACACTGGGGAGGGTATGTGCTATGGTGAGTGCTGTGAATTGTGCAAGACTGTTGAATCACAGATCTGTACCTCTGAAACAAATAATGCAATGTATGTTAAGAAAAAAAAAAAAGAAGAAGATAGCAGGAGGGGAAGAATGAAGGGGGGGAAGTCGGAGGGGGAGACGAACCATGAGAGACGATGGACTCTGAAAAACAAACTGAGGGTTCTAGAGGGGAGGGGGGTAGGAGGATGGGTTAGCCTGGTGATGGGTATTAAAGAGGGCACGTTCTGCATGGAGCACTGGGTGTTATGCACAATGAATCATGGAACACTACATCAAAAACGAATGATGTAATGTATGGTGATTAACATAACATTAAAAAATTTTCAAAAAAGTGAAATAAACATATATAGGATAAGATTTGGATATACTTGGCAATTTGAAGGTGCTATGCTTGTTTGATTTTTGAGATAACCTAATCGAGTACTATGTGCTGATAAACCTTAGATAAAAAGATATCCTCCAGTTAGGCAACAGGGTTCATATTCCTTAAAGCTACAGGACATCTATTAGAAGCTTTTCCTCTTTAGACATGGTGGCTGATTTTATTTTCCAAAGATGGCTGCATATCTCCCATCCCTTAGATTCTTATGCAATAGGACCCTGACACTCCTGATTAAGAGGTAGAACTGAATTCATCCTCTCCTGGAATCTGGGTTGGTCTTAGTGACTTGCTTGACCAACAGAACATGACAGAAGGGACATTCTGGGACTTCCAAGGCTATATCATAAGAAGCCTTGCAGTTCTGCTTGGTCTCTTAACACTCACTTTTGGATCACTTCTCCCTCTCAGAACTGAGCTGCCATGTTATGAGAAGCCAGCAACAACCTCCAGTTTTTTGACTGAGCCATCTTGAATGTCCAGCCTACATCCACCCTTAGAGGACCAAAACCCCAGACATCTGGCTAGACCCACAAAAGAGATTCAAGTAGGAACTGCCCAGGTGAGCCCATCAACCCATTGAATAATAAGGAATGGTAAATTATTGCTTTAGATCACTAAGTGTGTTTTTTTGGAGGGGGGGGTATATGGGGAGGCTGTTATACAAAAAATGGTGGACTTTGGGGCGCCTGGGTGGCTCAGTTGGTTAAGCGACTACCTTCGGCTCAGGTCATGATCCTGGAGTCCCTGGATCGAGTCCCGCATCAGGCTCCCTGCTCGGCGGGGAGTCTGCTTCTCCCTCTGACCCTCCCCCCTCTCATGTGCCTGCTCTCTCTCATTCTCTCTCTCTCAAATAAATAAATAAAATCTTTAAAAAAAATGGTGGACTTTGGAGGCAGAGTAAAGTTTGGAGTTTGGTTATTTCACTTCTTTTGTGACTTTGAGTGAGTTACTTTATGTGTCAGAGGTTTCAGTCTTTTCATTTCATTCGTTCATTTATTTATTTATTTATGTAAAGATTTTGACAGAGAGAGACACAGCTAGAGAGGGAACACAGGCAGGGGGAGTGGGAGACGGAGAAGCAGGTCTCCCGCTGAGCAGGGAGCCCGATGCGGGACTCGATCCCAGGACCCTGGGATCATGACCTGAGCCAAAGGCACACGCTTAACAACTGAACCATCCAGGTGCCCCCAGTCTTCTCATTTTAAAAAATAGTGACAAGAGAAGGGGCTTCTCAATTCACCTATGATCCTCCTGCATCATATTTTCCTTAAGACTCTTAGATCAAAGCCAGAATCAGCATGGTTACTATATGCCTTTCCCTCTGAACCAACTTTTGAGGTATCAAAAATATTCTGCCTCCTTTTACGTGGATACTTCTTGCTTCCACATTGGATCTGTGTTTACTTAGTAAAAGCGCACTGAATGGGGAAAAGGCACTGAATATGGACCTGTTGCCATCATTTTTCCAAATGCTCTCTCTCAAGACATAGTGCCCAGGGAGGAGAGGGATGGGTAGGCACAGATGACACTCTCTGTCTATACTGACTAGAACGGGTGATGACTATGCAAAATTGCATACCAAGTGACCGAGGTGTCATCTCTAGGTGGGTCAACAGGCTTTGCTACAACATGACCAGGAAGGAAAGTTAATTAGAGGGTTTGTTTTCTGATCTCAGTTTCTTCATCATTAGGCAAGTTACCTCATTCCTAGACTTAGCTTCTTCTTAGATAAGTTAACTTGTTTTTAGGCTCAACTACTTTTCTATTTTAGTCACATTATCTGGTTTCTAATCTTAGCTACTTCCTCACTAGCCAAGTTAATCTTCCTGATACTGAAGCTTGGGAATGATACCTGATAAACCAATAGGCAGAGTTATTGCGAACATTAAATTAAGGTACGGAAGGGGAGGTACTTTGAAACATGTGAAGGCTACACAAATATAAGGATATCTCAACCAGGCATCTTATAGTCTTCCCTTATTCTATACAATATGAATTGTTTCAATAATCTTATTACATTTACTATTAAAACTATCTCTCAGATTTGTTTCTTTCTTATTATCATGATTGCTGTTTTAGCGCAGGCTGCCATTATTTCTTGTTGGGGCAACCATGGCACCTCCTAGCATATTTCTCTACTTAAAGTCTCATTTCCTTCTTATTCTATCGCCTGCCTCTTGCCAGAGTTTTCTTCTAAAAGCACAAATGTCATCATGACAAGTCCCTATTTTAGAACTGCCTCTGATTCCTCATGGCTTGAAGATAATTCAGATTCCTTAGATGATGGCTAAAGCCTTCACAACCTTAAATTTACCTTCCCCAGTGTCATTGTCCTCCACATTATGCTCCTACTGTACCACATCCTCCTTGACTTTACAAATCACACTTCCTTGTACATTCTCATTCATCCCTCAAGACCTAAACTAAATGCCACCTCCTCTGTGCAACATTTGTTGCCAATTCTGTGAAGATGGTCATCTTTCTGTTTTTCCCAAACTCTTTTTAACTTTATTGTAACATTTTTCTCACCGTATTATAATTATTAGTTTACATAATCAAGGGTCCCACCAGGCAGTGACTCCTGAAAGGCCCATATTTATCTTTGTCTACCCAGTGTCTTGTCCTCACTATAAGCTTATGGGAAAAAGAAATCATTTTTTCAATGAGAGAGCCCTAACAGCAAAATGGTTCAACCTGTATCTGAGATTGGGCCTCAAGGGCTGCAGATAGATCTGTGCTTTTAGGAAGAAAAAAGTATTTTAGATTTTCCTGAGACCCTGATTAGTTTTATTTAAAAGCTCCTGTTTTATTTCAAATTATAATTGATTCACCTTGATTCACACAGAGTAATATGGGATGAATGTTGTATCCATCAGCCTGGACTAAATTATGTTGCAGCAACAAAGACCTCAAAATCATAAAGGCTCCTAAGAACAAGGGTTGGGTTTATTTTTTGTTCATATTATGTGCCCTTCTGGGTTGGCTCCACATTATCTTTATTCTAGAACTCAAGCTAAAGAAGGATCTCCTATGTGGATAGTTACAGCTATGTTTCAGAAGGAAAAGAGAGATGGCAGAGCCGAGGATAGCTCTTGAGCTTTTGGCTGGGAAGTGGCATGGGTCAGCCAGAGTGAGTTACACGGCCATGCCTGAGATTGGTAGGCAGCGAGGAATATTTTGAACAGAGAGCAATCTGTTACCAAAGGTAAGGAGACAGGTAATATTGTTACCACCAGGTTTAGACCCCTAGCATAGTTTGCTATTGATAGGAATCTGAGAAAACACACCCTGCTAACATGGTTATAGCCATACATCTTTGTTTACTTTGAGTCTAGCTTAAGTTGGAAAATTTCAAAGGAAAAAAAATAGTACCACGAGGTTTTCATATCTATTGATTTTCTATTAATTCTGGAGTGTGATGGAACACAGCAAGTGCAGGATTCTGGCCAATGGAAGCATGCAACCAATAACATTAAAGGGAGTAGCTCAGGCTGCCTATTCTGAAAATCTATTAGACATTGTGGATCTTTTCTTTTATATAAAAACATTTTGGTTATTAAAGATCGGGACTTTACCTGGCTTTGGATTTTCCCCAAGGGGAAAAAAAAAAGACTTGTATTAAAATATTTTTTGTGTTCATCATACCACCAAGCAAAATAACCCATGTCACTGGAAATATTTTGGTGAAGCCACACATTTCTTCAAGTTGTATTCTCATCAATTGATGTCAACACTACAGAATTTCTGACATTTCTCTAATATCTCCCTTTTGCATGTAACGATACAAACCGATACCTCTATTTGCTTAGCCAACTCCTGTTGGCAAGTTCTTACAATCAAAGAAGAATTCCTCCGTCGTGAACTTCTTTTAGAATCTGCAGAGTCAATGCCTTTAACATGGTGAAGAATTTCTTTGCCAAATAAATCTTCAGGCAGAATAAAAATCTTGGCACTCTGGGCTCCGATAGAGCATCTGTGATGCTTGGCAACACATCTGGTTCTGCTGCTTTGGTGAAGAAACATGCTCCTCATCTCAACATGCAGTGGTGTCAGCCAGTGTCAACGATTCTGCCAGGGATCCTGAAAAAATTGTGTCTATTTCTACAAATGCTGTCAACCTCTTGAGAGCCAGGACTGACACACTATTTCAAGAGGTTTTGTCAAGAAATGGGAGTCTAAGAGTAAGTTCATTGCTGCAATATAGACGTTAACTAGCTTTCCAGAGGTCCTGTCTTGAAACATGTGATTGGCTTTCAAATACAAGTTCTGCTTTTCTGAAGCAAAGGAAATCCAATGATTAGAATAAAGCAACAGGAAAGAGTCCATTCATAGTTTGTTCTACTTGATGGCTATTCTTGCCAAATTATCCAACTACATCTTCCTATTTCAATTCTTTTCGCTCTACTGCCATGCTGGACGGGCATGTTGGGGGCATTTATCTACACATTCCAAGGCTGAAGAAATGCTTCTGGAAACTGGAATGAGGAGTGACAAATCTTTCCATTTGTTTACAGGTAGAAACCCACAGACAGTTGGAATCGTTAGATAACTTTTTAAAAGCGAATTCTGTCTCCAATGACCTCACGGAACTGTGAACATCTTTTTTTTTTTTTATTAATGATGCAAACGTGTTAAGAGATGATCTCCTCAGCACAAAAGAATACGAATTCAACAAGGACTTTGGAGAACTGGAGAAATTCCTCTGTGCTTAACCTTCACCTAATAAAGCCACGGCAGCTCCCATTCTGTTTGCTACTGTTTTCTCTTGCCAAGTCAATGTTTTAAGCAAGTACTCTGCCATGCAACTGAAAAGTCATCGTCAAACAGATGTCAAAAATAACAAGCCTATTGTTGTGTCAAAAACCACTCCATAATTTCAATATCAAAGCCAAACATCAGCCTTCTTGTAGAAGCTTACTTCTGAGCTGAACTAAACTTTATTTTTACTTGGAAAATTTGCATTTATCTCAGGTGTTTGAGGAAAATAGGCATTAATGTCAAGAGGAAGGTAGTGAGCCACAGAGATATGACTTAATAAAGAAACTTTACAGTCTCTGTAAAATAATTCTATTTCCATTGCAATCAAAAAGGCATGAAAAAGTTTTTTGTATGTTTGTGTTTTTTTGTTTTGTTTTGTTTTTCCTGGGAAAAAGTCTACAGCTTTCTTCAGATTTTCAAAAGGTCTGTGACCTGAGTAGGGCTAATACCCTCTGCCCTGGCGCTTTATTGAGTGAAATATTTTGAGGAATAGAATGAATGTTCTGAAGAAGTGAAATTCTGTGGAGAAAGCAAGTTAACCATGACTTGGTCCTGCACTCACCAATGAAGAATACAGGCTCCTAAACAGGAAAGCAATCAAGAGCACAGACATAGGTACAAACCCACTCTTATTTCTGGACAAGGTTTTCTGAATAAAAACTAAGGCAATCTGGATAAAAATATTTGCTTTGTTATACTGTTCCTAGTTTCCATAGTGAATGAAAAACTGTGCAGCCATATTCATACAGAAAAGTAGGATTAATAAGGAAAAAATTAGGAGCTCAGATCTTGTGCTTTAAAAGGTACTATTATTTTAGAAGTGTGGAAAATGCAGTCGGAAGGCACCTGTATGAGTTCCTATTGCTGCTATAATGGATAAACCTAGTGGCTTAAACAACACAAATTTATTAACTTACAGTTCTGCAGTCTAGAAGTCAGAAATGCATCTCAGGGGGCTAAAATCAAGATGTGGGCAGGGCTGTATTTTTTTCTGGAAGCTCTACGGGAGAATCCATTTCCTTGCTCTTTCCAGCTTCTAAAGGCTACCCACATTTCTTGGTTTGTGGCCACCTCCCTCCATCTTTAAGGCCCGGATAGCAGCTCAACCCTCTAACCCCACCCTGCTCCCCATCAGTTTGTTGTGTTAATGCCAGGGCTCTGGCCTTGACTCCATCCGGCCCCACACTGGGTGCTGTATAGCTGCTCCTTCTGCTGCTGTTTCTTGGTCTTTAGCTTCTCCTAGTGCTTGGTACAGGGCGTGCACCCTTTCTTGGACTGCAGAACTTCCTGAGGTTCTCCTTCTGAGTCCAGTGAATGATCGTGAGAACAAGGGTGAGGGCCTTGTAGACAGCTCAGATCTTGGAGACCTTGGACCCTGCACTGCCCATCATGCTGGTGACTTGCACCTGGAGGACCTCTACCTTCAGGCCCTCCAGATGTCTCAGCAGCTTTCCCTTCTGGCCAGGAAGGTCCCCAGTGCTGGTCTGGGCCATAGCTGCGCAAGTGGTGGCCACTTTGATGGCCCCTTAGACTTTTAAGGACACTTACTATTATATTGGGTGCACTCAGATAATCCAGCATAATCCTCCTATTATAAGGTCAGCTGATTAGCAACCTTCACCTCAAGGGCTACCTCAGCGCCTCTTTGCCATGTAGTGTAATACAGGTTCCAGGGATTAGGATGAGAACATCTTTGAGGGGTTATTATTCTGCCCACCATATCACGGCTTAGCTGGGATAGTGGGAAAGGGCTGAAAGTACAGGAAAACAGTGTGAAGAACTGGAAATCTGGAAGTAAAGAGCTCCTAGCTGGGATGGATGATACTCCCTGATTATGCTACCAGAATACCTGAAGATCAGGTCTAAGGTAATTTGTATCTGTTCTTTGATATTTATTCTCCCAGAAAACTTAGTTTTTAGGAATGGTAAAGATGCCAAACTTGGAAAACCTGACTGTCAGCCCTGGCTCTACCACTTATTGTCTATATCACCTTTGGCAATGCACCTATGTTTGCCTGAAGCACAATTTCCCCATTTTAAAATAAATTGGAACTAGTGGGTCCAGATGATTGTAGTAAGCAGAATTCTAAGATGACTGCCAAGATTCCCACTTCCTGTTAATATAATCCCCTCCCCTTGTATGTGACGGGAATTAAGAATACAATGGAATGGTCATCCCACGATTAGGTTATGTTACGTGGCACAGTGGACTTTAAGAAAGGATTACCTTTCGTGGGCCTGACCTAATCAGATGAACCCTTAAGAGGGACTAGGCTCCTCCTGAAGAAAGAGAGTTCACGTGTGAGACAGATTTGACAGAAGGGAGATTCTCCACTGATGGATATAAAGATGGAAGGGACCATGGAAAGTGACCGCTAGGAGTGAAAAGCCAACAAGAAAAACAAGGGCTTCAGTCCTCCCAATACAAGGAACTGAATTCTACCAACAGCCCAAGTGAGCTTGGAAGTGGATTCTTCTGCAGAGCCTCAGATGAGAACTCAGCCTGATGGATGCCTTAAGTGTTAGACTCTGAGCAGAGAATCCAGTTGAGCCATGCCCACACTTCTGACCTACCCACGGAGAACTAATACATATGGTTTGTTTTAAGCCTCCGAGTTTGTGGCCATTTGTTATGCAGTAGTAGGAAACCAATAAACTAATATAATGCTATTGCAGTTAAATGTGAGTTAAGATTTCTTTTTAAGAATTTTTTTTCTTGACTCCTCTTTCCCTGCCTTTCTCCAAAGCTTTGATCTGCTGCCCCACCATGTAATTATTTCATTGAATATAACCAAAAAATGCCATTTTGTCAGATTAAAATCTTCTCTCCTATCACATATTAGAGTTATCTCCTTCCCCCCATGCTTGATTTGAGATGCAGAGACGTATGCGTCTTGGGTATATTATATACATGTTTAGGGCTGGAGAATCAAACCAGATAACACGGATTTTGAGAATTAAAGCAAACAATCTGCACATTTTGAATTAACTCAGATATGTTTCACTCATTGCATCTAGTTATCTTGAAACACAATAACATTGACCTAATGGCTGAAGAAAAAGGAGAACCAATGAAAGCATAAATGCCTGAACATTTTAATATCTTTTATCAATAAACATTAGTAGTATGCCATGCATTTGAATCCATGCTTATCCTGAGGAAAACCTGCATTCTATCTTCTGCTTCCTGATACTGCAGCTGGATCCCATTATAAGGGTAGGACACACCATGAGAAGCATGCCTAAACTTTCTAAGCTACAAAACTAAAGCTGATCTTCATTAATTAGATGTCTAGATTATGCAGATTGACCACTGTATTACCATAAATAACATGGTCAGAAACACTATTATATGGCTTAGTGATAGCTCCACCTGGGTCATTTGGCTAAGCCTTATTTACGAAGACATTCTATTAACCACAAAGGCAGGATTTGATGTCAGGTCAAAAATCAGATCAAACTGTGACTTCGTGGTTGATGGCGGAGAGAATGCTCTACAACAAAGGGAATTGAGAACCCAGGGTGATGTCTTCCTAACATTGGATTCAGGAGAAATTTCATCTCCAGCACACCTTCACAGAGTGCAGTATACTACATAATGCAGATAAGTGAAAATATTAAAAGGCCAATGATTCATAACTAAGACCCACCATTTAAAATCCATATTCTCTGCCTTTGTGAAAACCATGGAACTGGATGAAGAGAGAAGCCACCTAATTTTAGATTAAAGCCAATGTGGACAATGGATTCTTGGATGAAGGCAAAGTCTGAGCATCACATGCCCTCAGCTGAATAATGATCAGCTGTTTTAATAAAAAGGGAGAACACACGACAAAAAGGCCATGGTGTGGAACAGCTTCAAGATCTGGGGATCCAGGTGAATCATGACTTAGCTTTTATCAACTTTAACCAAAGTCTTCCCAGGTGCTGAAGTCAGCACTAAGGAAAAGCTCTCACACGACTGTTATGCAGAGTAATTGTAATCTTTGTCTGCTTCACCCTTCTGGACCTGTGTCTTTGCCATCTACATAATGATGTGGAGGGAAAGCACTTCGAGCCGAAATGAAATAAACGACGTCAGTTTATGCCCACACGGACCTTGTCAAGTAGCCAATGACTTGCCCTTTCATTGTGAGTGACTAATATCAATGCTGGCTCTAAAGAAAGACACTTTTCATAATCGCCCAACAATCTGCTAAGTGAAAACATATGGAGAGGCTTAGGCAAAGCCTGCCAGGGGTCTTTGCTGAATGGAAAACAGGTGCTCTCATTCTGTGCCACGTAATACCCCATTTACCCCCAAGTCCAAAGGTTAGAGGACTAATAGCTGCCTTGTGGCAATCAGGGAAAGCCAAGAAACTAGCCCTGGTGAAACATCTGGGACATATTTTACATACTTGCAACATATGCTTCAGGTTCAATTAAAGTGAGGCTTTGGCACATTTATTAATCTTTTTTACTTTTATCCTATAAGAGGACTCACTGACCTGACCCCACTATTATACCATATGAGAAAACAGAGAAATAATGAGAGCTAGAGGTCAGTACCTGCTCATATGGCAAAAAACACATTTGTTTTCTCCTGAAATTCCATTACCCATTACTCTATACACAAACTTTAAACAGAGGAACCAATGAATTTTTTAAAGTAGGAAATTACCCTTCTCCCACTCAGACACACTGATAGCCAGGACTTACAACCTTTACCACTCTGACAGCCAGTCCAGAGACATCGGCTGCTAAATGGAAACTCGAAGGATCCTTTCATATTTCCATTTCTTATAGGAAAAACTTTAGATTTTAACACATCCACTCTAGGATTCTTCTATTATGCAAGCCCCTAAAAGTCTTTTGTAAATTATTATATTTGAGATTTTCTTTTTTGTTCAGATATGATTTTTATGCTATCAATTGCATTATGAGTAGAAAAGAGAAGCCTCCTTATATATCACTTGAATAAAGGCTTGGATTTATGAAAATCAGCTCACCATCTTTTCATATGGAAAACACACTGTTTGTCAGCATCCTGCGCACAAGAATACAGTTGAATTCACACAGTAATTTAAGCACTCACTTTCAATCAACTTTGGTAACTAGATCTGAAAATGTGTTAGAACCTGGGTGTCAGTTTCAGACACCTCAACACTAGATTACAATAGATGCCACTCCAGAGGCTTCGTGCTGTTTCCACCTGGCATGTTCCACTTGACATCTAGGTTTTGGTGAGCTGGTTAACCAGGTGTGTTATTCGCTTCCCATTCCTAACATCCTCTCTATTAAAAAAATGACCATCAAGGGGAGATGAGTGGTTTGGAGTATCAACAAACTGGCTAAAAAAAAAAAAAAAAAATACAGGTTGACTTCAAGCAGGGACACTGAAGTACTAGACTTCACTAAGGGTTTCCATTTATTAACATTTCGGAGGGAACGCCTGCTGCTGGAATGAATCTTTATGGTTGCTTTAATAATAAAGCAGCAACAAGCAAGGGAAAATGGCCATAAATGGATGGCAGCTCAGTGTTTATCAGCAGAAAAATGATGATTCAGAGCTGGCATGTTGAGTTAAAATACAAGCTCTCTACAGCTCTACAAACTGACCTTAACAATAAATTATATCATTTATTGCCAGAAGTGTATGTTCATGTTATTTAACATTAAAAACAAGCATATATGTGTTTTTGTAGAAAGGAGATTTTGTTAGTATATATTTGATGATGTCGCTAATGACTAAATGATGTACAGAAGAAAAATTTCACCTAAAAGCTCTATCAATTTCAAAATGTTTGGAATGGCATTAGAAGGGGGAAGGTGTGTATGTGTATGTCTATGTTTTTATTTTCCTTGTAGCATTGACTATTAGTCAAGAAAAAAATCATTTGGGAGTTTGACTAATCACTGTGAATTTTTTTTTTTTTTTTTTTTTACATTTCTAAAGCTTGCTTCCAACATGCAAATTCTTATACCAGGATATAACTGTACATCTCTACTAGAATCAAAGGTCAAGGGCATAAATTAAGATACACTGTTGTTCTCCTTTATTAAAAAAAAATTCACTGCTTTACTCTAACAGAACTCAGATTCCAGTGAAGGTCAAAATCTGGTTTTATATGCTAACTAATTTGGAAGTAATGAATGATATTCTCTCTTCCCTCCCAATCTCACTCTAGCACTTTTTAGATTTTTTATCTAGAAATGCCCAAGGATTTTGATAAACCAGCATCGCTCTCCTCCTTGCCATAAAAAGCCTTTCTTCTGACCTCAGACACCACTACAGTGGTGCAAAATCACTCTAATTCATCCCTCCAGTTGTCCCCTCTTCCCAGGGGACAACCATTCCAAGAAATCCCCAAAACTAGCTATTTCTTTGTTCATTTTTGTTTGTTTGTTTGTTTACTGTGGTCACCATTCCCATGCCAACCAGCAATCGGAAAATAACCTCTCAACAGGCTTTCCTGACCAACGAGCCACAGAGCCATTCCACGTCAAGTCTAGGCAAGGGCCGTGAGCACTGGGATTATTTAAATGCCCTCCGGAGCCCTCCCCACATACGTGTGTTCTTTTGCTGAGCAATTCCTTGAAAATTACAGATGACAATATCCATGTTCAACTTAAGCAGGCTGCTCTTTTTTTTGCCCCCTTCTCCCTTCCTCCAAAGTGTAGCCTGATTTGTAATACTCAAGATAGGACAAATTTTTGCCCTTCAAAAACAGTTGTCACTGCTGTTATCTTCACGAGAGCTATCAAGTTCCAGACAAGCTGAATTATTTTTTTTTGTTCCTGGCAGAAAAATATTTGACCCAGCTCTGGACAAAAGCGAAGAGGATTTATAGCCCTCTCTCCTTCTTTGCAACATGCAGTGGCATTGTTAGGATGATAAACAGCACTGTCCAATTTTCTGGACTCAAACACTTCAACTCCTTTTTTAACTGTCTGTAAAAACAGTGTCATGTCTACATTTCCCCATCCCCTGGTACCCAAGTGCCGGGAAAGATAATTACCTTGTCATCTTTGTCATCTTCTTCTTCCTCGTCCTCCAGCATGTCCTCCACTACCTGCAGACAGAAACAGAAGTCATTCTCATGCTCTTAAAGGAGAGAATTTTGTTCTGTCATTTTGAACCTTTTGGAAATGAAAACTTTATTAACATTTGAAACAGACGCACAGAGAGGGAACATTTCATCTAAAGATAGGGATTAGGAAAATGTGATGCCTTTAATTGATTAAAACCAGGGAACTGAACTCCAGTCAGGGGAACCCTATTTGTGTGAAATGTTCTGTGACAACTTAAAGAATCTGAAATATGCATCAGGTAAACTAGCATTAATTTGAGAGATGCTTTAAATCAGGAGACTTCCTTTTTACCTGCTCCACTGTCTGCATTAATCAGACACTTTAAGTTTGGAATCAGGTAACTAAGCAGAAAACAGCTCTGCTATTTCTAATTTACTTTTTACCAAACTCTAAGGTAAACTATACTACCTGTTCATTGATTTATGCTGGTGCTTTATGGCATAAAGCTAATAGCTTTCGTGGCTCCAGTTTTACTTATTTTTTTTATTGAATAAATTTGATTTGTAACATTGACTAAGTCTAAAGTATGCCATGTGTTACTTGGATACATTTATGTATTGTAATATGATTGCTGATGTGGCAATGTTTAGCTTATTACATAATTACAGTACACTATTATTGTCTATGTTCATTATACTGTGTATCAGATCACTATGGCTTATTTACTACCTGTCATGTGTTTGTACCCTTAAACACTGTCACTGCTATCCCTGTCCTCCATCCCTTGGTAACCACCATTTTACTTTTTTTCTTATAGGTTTAACTTTTTTAGAATCCACAAATAAATGATATCATATAGTACTACACGTACTCTGATTTATCTTGCTTTTAATATGCTCAAGGTCCATCCATGTTGTCACAAAACGGATGCTATCTTCCTTTCTTGTAACTGAGTAACATTCCACTGTGTCTATGTACTACATCCTTTTCACCCATTCATCCACTGATGGGCATTCGGGTTGTTTCCATACATTGGCTTTTGTGAATAATGCTGTGACAAACATGGGAGTGCAGATAACTTTTCAATACCCTGTTTTCATTTCCAATTACCCAGAAGTGTAATTGTTCGATCATAGGGCAGATCTGTTTTTATTTTTTTGAGGAACCTCCATATTGTTTTCCATAGTGTTTGGACCAATTTACATTGCTGCCAACAATGTATATGGGTTCTCTATTCACCATTCTCAACAGCACTTACTGTCTCGTCCTGATGACAGCCATTCTAATAGATGTGAGCTAACTCAGTGGTCCATTGATATAGAGGTGATATGGCATTGTGGTTTTGACTTGCATTTCCTTGGTATTAGCGACGTTAAGCATCTTTTCATCTATCTGTTGGCCATTTCGATGTCCTCTTTAGAAAATTGCTTAGTTCTTCTGCTTATTTTTAAATTGGATTGGTTTTTTGTTAGGGAGTTGACTGAGTCCTTTAGATATTTTGGATATTAACCCCATATCTGATTTATGGTTTGCAAAAATTTTTTCCCATTCTGTAGGTTGTTTTTTTGTTGTTTGTTTTGCTGTGCAGAAGCTTTTGAGTTTGATGTAGTCCCATTTGTTAATTTTTTCTTTGGTTGTTTGTGGTTTTGGTGCCATCAAGGCTCAAGTTTTAATTCTTGTGTATAAATGTCAACTTTTGACTATCTCTGTATTACTTTTTTATTTTGTGGATTACCAGAAACTCTAATTTTAATTCTCTGATTTTACACAAGGGTTATATTATGAGAATGGACACTGAAAGAAAATTAGAAATGTATTCAATAATCAAATTATATAATATGTATATACAACCCAGGAAGGGGGGTATGCATGAATGTATTTTTTAAATGACTCCTAGTTTACTTACTTCAGCATAATGGAATAGCACTTCAGATTTGCTCAATAAATTTACCCTTTCCTTGATTAACGTGGAACTGTGGCATTACAAATGGGACTTCACTCTGTTTCAGGTGTTTTATTATCATTTTATACACCTACACACACACACACACACACTCTCTCTCCCCATGGAAACCAAAAATTTAAAAACTTTGGGGAGGGTTGTTATTCAGTTAAGTGCCAACTTCTGATTGCATTCATGCCCATTTCATATAATTTCTAATTCTTGTGGTGCTTTTCTTTTTTATCTAGTCTGTATCTCTATTGCTGAATAAATTTGATAGAATCATGGTTATTAAATATTTTTAAATCCTTCTCCCAAAGCTCATAACTGTAAAAGATAGAGACAGTGAGTGCTTCTTTCATGTGGCTTATGATACAGACAGGAATATGTTATGAGTGAAAACTTCAATAGCTAAGACTGTATTATGCAAAGAGCTACACAAACTGAGATAACATGTCAGGACTCTCGGTGATCTAATAATTGTTCTCAAATATTCTAAAAGCATTAGCTGATTTAAAAGAATAGCCCAAACACAAACCTCTATTTCTCATAAACCAATATATTAACCAAAAGCATCTGACAACCTGTGAGATTGTTCCTAATTTAATGTCATACTTTAAATCTTCAATTACATGGCAGAATTTTGTGGTCTTTCCTTTGGACATTCAACATTTCAAAAGAACCAGAGCAGCACAATGTGCTGTTTCCAGTATCTGGTGAGAGTTTACACTTGTTTTGAAGACATATAAAGCAATTCAGCCTCAGCAAGAAAGAAGGACTCTTTACATTCTAACTATATTCAGCAACTCTGTAAGCACTTATGGTAAAGTCCTTTGGCCAAGAAACACAGTGCTAGGTACTGCGGGAATACAAAGATGAAAAACACAGATATTTCATCTATACTCATGTCAGCCCTCAAGGGAAATATAATTCAGTAGAATTTAAATGGAGACTATGAGCTAATCTTTCATGTTGGCTTTTAGTTTCCTGAAATTTTGAAGTATTCAGAAGTATACAGACAATAATAGTAACAACGTATAATCACGGTGCCAAATGCCAGGCAATTCTAAAACAGGCTATTTTTGATGGAGGTTTAAATGGGAGAAACAGCCACAATAGTTCAGTACTTTGTATTTCTCCAAAAAAATTCACCTAACACAGCAAATAGCTGAAACAGAACTCAAACTCAGACAGTGGGACAACACAGAGCCAGCTCTCACCCCTGCCCAGTTCTTGGGTGGGGGCGGGGAGGGGGGAAGAATTCACCTAACTCCCCTAAGTTTTGCTTAAATGATTATAATTTCATATCTCTAGTAAAACAATTGATTTAGATTAAGTAATTTTTTAGGTTGGTCATTATGATCCATTTTATTTTTCAGTAAAAGTTGTATATATTGGAGGTATGAAACAGGATGATTTGGTTAATACTAAAATTACCCACACAAAGTCATTTATCAAATATGTCAAGGAAAAAGAAATGAACACTACAAGTATACTTTTACTCCTGTGCATGAACTCAATGTTTTTGCTAGTTATTATTAAAAATGTATTACATGCCTCTCCTCTTCAGTACTGATGATCATACTGCAGGTGCTAGGCAGTAAGAATGGCGTTGGATTTTGCCTAGCAGATTGCAAGGTGCATAATAGGTGTTCCAGAAATATTTGTTGATAGAATGAACAGATGAACGCATCATCTATTCTTCATAGCCTTCAATAGGCTTTTACATAAAAGAACTGAACTAGCTCACAGAACTGAACTAGCTCACCTGGAAAGTTATATACTTAATCAGTGATGCAGATTAATAAAAGCAAATATTCAAAATGCCTTCCAATATCTGCCCAGAAAGAGAAAGCATACATATTTAACCTTTAAGATTTGGAGATTTCTACTGCCTTCAAGATAATTTTCAAAAATTCAAAATATCATCAAAACATCAAACAAGCCAACAGCTTAATTTACACATTTTCCAAATCAGCTGCGGATCTTATGTTCAAGAACGACTCAAAGAGGTCTACAGAATCAGGCTCTTCATTTGCAAAACCCAAACTGTTCTTACCCTGCACAAGTGGGTAATTGGCTACGCGCAATTGCTCTACAAATGTGCAGCCAGAACCACCCAATACAACCATTTGCTCTTACATTTGGCAGAAAAGTGTTGTGTTAGCGAGAGGCCTTTGTGTTGTGTTTTAGCACTCTAGCGAGGGCTTTTCCCCTCCTCCAGTGTCTTTTTAATGTTACATCATAAACACCTACAAGTGAGGATTTATAATACAGATGCTTTCCTACGGATGCCTTTAAGCTGCTTCAGAATGCATCCCACTACTACATTTTGCTCAGGTGAAGGTTAAGGTGCCTTGGAAATTGGAGATAATAGCACCTATCCCACAGTGTTGATTAAGGATCCAATGAAATAATGTATTTAAAGTACTTAGCACAGTTCCTGTATCGAAGTGTTCAAAGAGGTTAGCTATTAGTGAAAAGAAAAATAATATCTATTTAACGATAGTTTAAACATTATTTTTTTAAAAGATTTTATTTATTTATTTGTCAGAGAGAGAGAGAGAAAGAGAGAGAGAGAGAAAGAGAGAGCGAGCACAAGCAGCGGGAGCGGGAGAGGGAGCAGCAGGTTCCCCGCTAAGCAGGGGGCCCCATGCAGGGCTTGATCCCAGGACCCTGGGATCATGACCAGAGCCGAAGGCAGATGCTTAACTGATGGAGCCACCCAGGTGCCCCTCAACATTAATTTTTAAAAACTGAATTATGTATTTTTTTTTGTCCTGGGCAAAATATTCAGTGTTCTTTATGACATATAAAATTCCAATTCATGTTTTGCAGATACTAAGAGACACATAAAGGGACACAGGCAGAGGCGTGGATCAAAACTACCCCTTAAAATGATGCTTTCACTAATTTTCAGGCTTTAACGGACCAATGAAATGGACGGCTATAAGGGCAAGAGCGTCTCAGAAGCGGGGCTGTGCTTGAAGACATGAGTCCTGGCCAAGTGCAATGAATATAGAAACTGCAACTGAGGTTTTAAAAACAAACTGTATGTATCCCTGAAGTACATGTAATGACCGCACAAAACTGCAACCTTTCCCAGAGAACTCGACAAACACCTACCATTTAGAAAGAGAGTGAAGTTTAACACTTAACAAAGGAAAACAAATAAAATAAAGGAGTCCTCATCTCAAATTCCACTCTTTCCTTTTCAAATAAAACCACATAAGGACTACATAGTTTTGTTTTCAAGTATATGAAGTCCAGTTGCCCAAACATTTGTCCACAATAATTTAATAACAACACATATGCAGGATTTCCTTGAAAAAAAAAAATAAGTGTTGAAAAAAATGCATGTGTTAGAAAAGATACATTTTTCCAAAGTTTTTTTTTTTCCTTTTTCTTTCCCTTTTCTTGGGCGGGGGCGAATCTCTCAGTTCGGCTCTAGAATTCTCTTTCCAAATTATGCTTTCTGATATCTTGCTTGAAAGCAAGTAGTATTAATCAAACAAAGGAAGGGCACTAGGGAAATCAGAAAGATGTAATGCAAGCAGTTAAAAGTGACATGACCTTCTGTAATGTCGCTCGTCACAGACTTATATGCCACACACCGGAGGAAGGTCTTGAACGAAACTGATTCTTAGTACTATTCCTTGAATGTAATACTAATAAAGATGACATTTTTAAAAACACATGTGGACAGCCCCAAATGCAGCATGCCAGCTACATTACAGCTAAAGAATAAGCAGATAACATTGTTTTTAAAAGCATAATATTTCTTCTTTCATATGCCGCATTTGCTGAGCATTTGTCATTAACATATAAAATATGTGGTTGTACTTTTCAAAAAATCCATGCTCAAATGGAGCCAAACTCATCTGTAGAATCTGTATATTATATAGTTGCACAGGAGCTCTTTTCATATTATGACTTTTAATTATAATTCCACACAACTTAAAAGGCTTATGATTTGCAAGGAAATAAAATTTTATTTGGCTGGAAATATTAATAATGGTGTTGGTAATCTGCATTCAAGTATGACATGTTTAATATTACTGCCCCAGACAATGATATATAAGGGAGGGGACCAGAGGATGCAGAAAAGGAAGACCTAGACCCTGAAGGGATGAGAAGAAGTGGATTCAGGTAAACTTCATGGTTAAAGTCATCATAGGGCAGTAAATACTAATTACTGCTTTTCAATGCCAGGTTAGGGGGTGTGTTTTAAAACAAGAGTGACCAAAGGGGGTTACAAGGCCCACCAATAATTCTTAAAACACTTTGTATTTTCATTTGCCCAGGAATAAAGTCCTCCAATTATTTATTACTCTTCAAAGAAAAACAGGAACCAAAAGCATCTTGATTATGTCACCCTTGTAAGATAAGTATTGAGTACCACGAAGCCAAACACTCCCCAAGCCAAAGCTGACACAAACCAGTTTCTTTCATATGTTTACTTTTTTCCTTGGAAATAATCTTTGAATTAAATAGATGTTTTGCTATGTTCAGAATGAATAGTTGCACAATTCAAATTGCTTTCCTCAAACACGGTCTATAAAAAAGCAACACATTTAAATTAAAGAAGAAATCACTGCTGTCCAGATGTGCAACTGCATGTTAAAAAATTAAAGAAAGAAAATTGTCACAAAAGAAAGAAGTTTCATATTTAATTTCATATTCATAGAACATCCAAATGTGTACAGATGCTTATATTTGGACACATTACAAACTAAATGCCTATTTCCACCCTAGAGATACAGAGGAATTTGGAGAGAGCAGTATTCTTCAACATGGTCTGGAGTTCATTTATACCATTCTGTGTGTGCATAAACCAAGCAGAGCATGCATTTGTGTGCCAATGAATTTATTACATGTGTAAATATCATATGAAATTATTGGAAGCCTATGGATTGAGAAGCTGCATATAATCACTCAGACTCTTTCAGATTGCTGAAAAGTACCAGAGCTGACCTCTGGTCAACCAAAGTCAGCTAAAGACTTTTGCGGTCAATAAGATCATTATAGGTGCACGTGTGCTGTCATTTTGCAACAGCACATCTGCTTCCACGAAATTTTTGAGAAGGAACCTTTTTGCAAAATGAATGGCACAATTAAGCTGTACGTATAATTTACTCCACGTCTGGAAGAATAAGAAGACTCATAAACAGGTCTGGGATATACTGTTTCATCCAGAATATCTCAAAAGCAACTGGATGTATGATGGCCGCTTAGTTTGATTCACACTGTTAAAGATTTGACCTTGGAGTATTTCAGCTACAGTAGTCAAGATAACTGAACCACTAGATGTAATAATAATTAGTGTGATAGGCTTGCCAGTGAGGTTGAATATATTGCAATACAAAAGAAGGCAGACGAAAAAGAAAAGCATTATTACTGCTAAAAGACTTCCTGGTTTTTACAGAAACACTCAAATACAATTATTTCTTCTTGCAGAATGCATTTCCTTGGCTCATTCTGGGAAGTGCCATGTTGTAATTTAGTCCATAATATTAATAGGACATGTGGCTTTAATGTGGCTATCAGATGACTTTTGATGCATGCCACTGATTACATACAGCCTGTATTCCGCATCATCAACAACATTCTTATTTGCAGTATAATATGCTTTGCTGTAAGGTGCAAGGGCAGTAAATTTACTGGCCAAGAAGATGTAACCTTTTATTTTTTTTAAGTGTCAGCTTAATATGCAGAAACCCTCTTCCATTATGAAAGACTAAATATAATATAAATTCTATAATCAGTATAAGCATCTTAAATGAATTTCTTCTCATATTTCCTTCTGAGTATTCTTAAATGTTCATTCTTACACTTACACAAAGCACTGGAAACAGAATTCTAGTGTTTATTTGAACTATGTCTCCATCTAAAGGCTTCACAATGTATTGTATTTTTGCTGGCAGGGAAAATTCTAAGCTTGGCGTCTTTAGGATAAGTGCATATTAATTTGACTGAGCAGGGAAAAATAGGTCAACTATTAACCTACAACATGCTTTTTAAATAATAGTGCTTTTTTGAAACTATTTTTTGGTCAGGTTAGAAGAAAAATGTATACAAAAAGCCCCCCGACCCCCCCCCCCAAAAAAACCAAACACAAAACCAGAGTTGTTTAATGTGTTTTGCAAAGTGAAATTAAAAGATAACTAGACTTACCACTAAGGGATTTTATAAAATTTAGTATTTTCAAAGGAAAATACTTTTGTCCATTAAAAGTAAACAGATCTCAAATAAAGAAGAAAATTACGTACTCAAGGCTCTTATAAAACCAGATTTCCATTCCAGAACCACCAGATTTCCATTCCAGAACCACCATAAAATTCAGAACCACAAATTTCTTATTTTTTTAAAAAGGCACAATTTTAAATGTTTAAAATTCTAAAACAACCTTAGGAATTTTTATCTTTTAAGTATGTCATGAAGAGTCCACATTATCTATTTAAAACACTTTCTGCAAAGCCAGAGGTGGGACCTCTATGAGAGTACCATCCGCCAATCTTCTCAGAAATGTGCATTGGTCTAACCCCTGCAGATAGGCTTGCAAGCATCAAGGCTGCAATAGTCAAGAAGTTCCTTTTCAGGTCAGTGTATACTTTTAGCACATGGAACAGAGGAAAATGCTACACTTTTGGAACAACAAAATTTGAAAACAAAACAAAAAATCGTTTATATTGGAGATTAACGTTAGCAAACTTTTGGACCGTACTGCTCTGCTAGGTTTGATTCACTTTTTCCAGAAATTCACGGCTACTCCCTATATGTTAAGCAGTATGTTGGGGATAATGGAAGGGGTGAGGGGAATCGGCGGACACTTGGAGAGAAAAATATTCTGACACTAATTTGATTTTTTCTTTTGTTCTTCTCGTGCCTAGAATAGTTTGAGGCCTGAGAACACTATGTGAGAAAAATCTAAAAATAGACTGAGTTTTGAATGTCAAAAAATCATATAGTCCAAAAACTTGAGTTTTCTTCTTTATATCCCTTTTCTATCAATAATAATGACAAAAATATTTTTTATCTCTTTTTGTAAAGAATAATCACCTCACAAAAGAAAGCCCATGTGGGTTTAGACCTACATTTGAACTGGAAAGAATGTCTATGGTGAATGGTGAATTGTAGCATAAAAGCCTGAATGAAAAGAATGTTCACGAAACCTCACACAAAACCTCCGTAACCGTTTTATCACAAGCTTCCCACAATATAACACAAGAGCTCTATATTCTAGGAAAAGCTTGCCTGGTCCACTTATCATTTCTGCTTTATGTAGTGTACTGTATGATTGCTAAATTAGTGCATAATGCATTTATAATATTTATAGTACCAACATTTAGTTAAGTAACCTTTATGTAAGATTTATGTTGATTTTTTTTATTTCTCATTTAATGGCAAATTATGAAGAGCATGTTTCATAAAGATAATTCTCCATTTAAATTCATCAGTCCATTAAATATTAAAATTATGTTTCTGATGCAATCGAGAACAAATTTGTCCAGCTTCAGTGATTATTTGCACTCATAAAAATTAGGCTTGATTAATAAAATTTAAATGCTTGATTAAGTTGACATTTTCATGTTCTATTCTGATTTATTAAAATTAGTCCCCGTGCCCAGGCCTGGTACGCTAGTGTAGGTTTACCTTTCTCCTCCTCTTAGTCGACATCCAGAGAGAGGCTGTCAGGAAGGAGCATTGTGCTTTTGGACTTAAAGACGGTTTCAGGAAAATGCCCTGTTCTTTGCTCAGAGGGCTGCCGGCCTTTGTCTTTATTCATAGTGCCTGGTGGAGGTTTGTATTACAATAAACAAGAAAAATGTTTCTTTCAAATATCTATCGATGTGATCTGGAAAACGGCATTTATTTATGGTATTTCTATAAAATTCAGTTACCAAGTAGCTTTCATCTCTAGAGGACAGGTCACATGTCTTCATCTGCTTTTTTTTTTTTTTTTTGCTGATAAAAATAGTTTTTATTTTTGTGGCACTTGCACACACATAGCAGGGCGATTATAGACACCTAGAAATCTTTCTGTGGCAATGCTATTGTCTTTATCTACATGCTTAAAACCAAGACTGATGGTCATGGAAAACCATCTTCTTCAAAAGCACTTACAAGGGAACTTTTCAAGAAAGGAAGTGACATACAATGTCTAAGCCCTCATTATACCCACACTGGTTTGCCCTGTTTTCTACATGGGCAGTGCCTAGTTGTCATTTACTGAGCTCTCACTGTATGCTTAACACAGTATGTTGTCTCTTTAATGGTCACAAAGCCTCAACAAGGTGGGTTTTATCCCTGTCTTATTGGTGAGGAAACTGAGGCTCAGGGGAGTGAATAAATTTGCATGGCTAACAAGGGGAAGGTCTGGAATTAAATCCCAGGTCTTCCTAATTTCAAAGTTTGGGCTTTTAAACTCTACCCACTGGAAATGAGTCGTGGTGACAGTCCTTTTTAAGATGTTTTTGAGTCTACCCATGGGAAACTTTGTTTAGATGAGCTGACTTTCTCTCATTTAAGCATGCTACTGGAATATTTGGTTATTTTTCAAAATAAATGATATGGTATGATAGTTATTTTTTCCTTGCATGATAACAAATGATAGGAAATGCTCTTGAAGGCATATATTAGTTTGGTTACCTACATGGACCATTGCAGTTCTATGTACAAGATGGTGGAAAGAGTTTAAAGTTGCATGCTCTTGAAAAATGTTTATCATATAACACTAAAAAAAAAAATGAATACAAAACTCTCAGAGTTATTGGATCCCTATCAGAGTTCTGATTTACAAACATTTTCCACAAGCAGATAAAGACATACCATATGGTTTCCACTTTTAGTTTGTTAATTGAGGTCTTGTTCTTTCTTATCATCTTTCTGAACCAGAGACAACAAATCTCCACAAATATCATAGGAAACCCTGTGGCAACACCACTCACTACAAAGGGCAAAATGCTCAGGACTAGTAATGCAAACTAGTCATGGGGGTCACGAGTCAGCCACAAGGTGCTTCTGTTGACCCTATATCCTACCTTCCTCACCATGAAATTCGAAGTTTTGGCTAGCTACAAGAATGCTAAATCATTCAGAAAGAACAGGCTATCACTAAAAATAGGGTGAGTAAGAATCACACAGTCACCCTGAGAACTGAGACCAAAATTGTGAGTACCCTTTTTTTCTCCTCTTCTCCATCCCCCTCTTCAATTACAGAAATGACAAAACTGTGGGGGCAGACCTTTTGGAAGAATTGAGATAATAAAACCATTTGGTTGACATACAGGTAAATGCTTTGGAGAGCCATCTAGGTGATGAATTCTTTGGATCCAAGGGAGGCTTTGAAGGGAATTTAGAAAGTTGGTTTTTCAAGGAGTTTCTGGGGGCTCCAGGGATCATCTGGGGCCCAAATAAGAGAAAATCAGTTATTTACAGGGGCAAGACTGTCAGGTTTCTTTCAAGGTTGCCAAGACAGTTCATTTAGTGGAAAAGAGCTAGATTTCAGGGCAGATATCCTCTAGAAGAACGAAACTCACCTCTTTACCTTGTTATATTCTCACATGCATCTTTGGAGACTCTGAGCAAGTTGGGAAGGATTTAGGCAAAATAGGAGAGAGAGTAACTATAAGCATCCTCTATGGTAGCTACCACTAACTTTAAATTCTGTCTTTCTTCTAAGTCCTCACAGATCCAAAGCAAGAAGTATGCCTTCCAGTAAGGAGGATCTTTAGTAAATTGACTTTTAAAAATAGAAATGTTTTCCTTTACATCTTTCTCTATATGAACAGACATGTCACGTACAGGTGACACTCATCTTCTACCATTCTACAATTTTATCTTTCCAATTTGAAGTTTAGCTGCAGTCTGAGAAGAGAGTTAAAGGATAGCCAATAAACTGAGGAAGTATGAAAGGCAAACACGGAGTTATGGAGTGAAAGGGACAGACTGAAGGGTGGAATAAGAGCTGTGGTCACAGATAAACAGACCCCCTTTCTTTACGTATGCAGCACATGCACAGACATCTGGGCTGATCCAAATGTCTTTTGGCTGCACGCGTGGCATATCATCTACACACCTCTATTAGCACACCTATTATTTTCATGCATTCGATTTAGTTGTTTGTTTCCCTCACTGACCACAAACTGGCCTGCGCAAAGATGCTGTCTTAATCATCTTTGAATAGCAGTTAGCATTGTGCCTGTAGATGTTCAATAAACTTTTGCTGAATAGAAATACTTAATGCATAAACAGACAACATTTGGCTTGGAAAGAAAGATTAGACTAAAATACTTGTTCATTCATCACACATTTTTTGAGCAACTATTACACTGCTATGTCTGAGACATCTTGCCCTGTGCTGGGATTAAATACACAAATGCAAGATACAATGAGAACAATTTTAGGCTGGTAAGGAAGATCTGCAGTGAGGTGACTATGACAATACAGTGAGAGGGATATGGGGTGTCAGAGGGGCGAGATTATTTACCCTCTGAGGGTATGTGTCGGCAGGGGTAGGCTGCTGGTAGGGGGCAAGAGTGGGAGGGAAGTCAGGGATGGCTCTCCAGGGAAAATGATAAAAATGCTAGGTGGTTACCCAGAAACATATACATAAAATATTAAAATCTTACTGGGTGGCAAATTAGTATTATACTCAAAATGCACCCAAACTCTGACCCAGAAGTTCTCCTACAATGATCGCCTCAAAGGGCGTTACCAGAGACCTGACCAAAGAGGTGGCCAGAAGATTTATCGACAGCATTATTTCAGGTGGCAAAAATCTTTGAAACACTTCTAATACAAGTGCTTAAGAAAAAATTAAGTAGTCACGTGGTGAAAACTATGCAGTCATTAAAAATTCATGCAGTTTTCCAGTGACTTAAGGGAGACTTCTAGATAGTGTTGATATAAAAAGTGGGTATACTAACAGTACATTTAATGTGATCCAATTTTCATAAAAAACAAAATATGCCTGGCGAAAAATAGTACATTTATTTTAGTCAACTTACTTTTTTGAGAAAAGAGTAGAAGGCATAGAGAGAATGTATCACTATCTGGGAAACCACAAACACACTCTGCTCCGGATATTGCTGCTCCAGCTCAGCTACCATCCTGTCCACCCTCAGTCCCCGTCTCCTACATCCACCATCCCTCAAAGTTCCCCTTTTCCCAAACGTGGGAGCTGGTAGCGGGGCGCTGGGTGCTCCCGCCGCTCCTCCCCCTGCCCGCCCCGCCCCCTGGTGGCGGTGGTGAGACCTTGCCCTCCAGGGCCAGCACACCGCCTTCTCCTCGTCAATGCCATCGAGTGAGGTCCCCCGCGAGTTCATGAGTTCGAGGTGCAGCTTGAGGAGGAGCCTCGGAGGCCGCCCAGAGTGAGGCGCCTGGGAGAGCCGCCTCGGCGGCCGCAGAGCCACCATGTACCTATCGTACTTGCCCGTCAAGCCCTGCGTGTGCGGCTCCTCGGGCGAGACTTCAGGAGCTCCAGGCACCCGCCACGCCATCCCCCCACGCTACGGCGCCCGCCTGCACGTCCGTCCCCCGGAAGCGCACGTGCCTTTCAGGACAACTCGGGGCTGGTGCAGCACGTGTGCTTCCATGAAGTTGGAGACCTGGCCTGCGCGGCTCCTCTCTGGGCCCCCGTGTCTGTCCCGCACACACTGACTGGCTCTGCGGAGGTTACAACTTATCCTGGGTCTCAGTTTCCACATCTGTATGATGAGAAAGGCATCATCCCTTCCTTCCCCGCTTCATACTGTGGTTTACGGACCAAGACTTTGCCCTCTTGGGGCCTGCAGAATGGGTGCCTGAGGAATGGGAGGACAGGGAAAGAATGCTGGCCTGGGAACCAAGTAGAACTGGGTTCTGGTCCAGCCTTGTTGTAGGAGTCTTTACAAGTGGCAAAACCTTGGTTTTCTGCTCTCCCATGGGATGAACAGTTGTTTTGCAGGTAAAAGAGATGACAAAAGAGCAGGACACTGTCTGGTTCATTTTTGTGACACCTCCCCACCCCCCTGCCTTTGGAAGGCAGCTATGCTCACCACTATACCACCAACGCTACCCCCCTGCCTTTTACCCAGGACCCTCACCTATTGTTCAATAAACATTCTGCACTTGAAAACAAAACCAAAAAACATACAAACAATTCTGCTGGAATACAGGGGAGGTAAAGCTGTAGCTGTCTATGGTTTGGGTGGGGCCTGCTCATGAGGCTGTCCTCCATAGTGCTTGAAGAGGTTGGAGAAAGACCAAAGTAGCCAGAAAAATCAGAATTTTATTTCAGAACGGATCACGTTCCTAAAGCTCTTGAGATAAAAAAAAATAAGGTGCAGTTGGCATAAAGTAGCCAAATAAATACAGAACATCTAGTTATATTGGAATTTCGGTAAATAATGAGTTATTTTAGGATAAACATCTCTGTTTATTGAAATTCCAATTTAACTGGGCATCTGTATCTCTACTTGCTAAATCTGGCAACCCTAAATTGGGGGTGAATTCAGAAAGCTTTAGGGGCTGGAGTTTGAGAGAAATCTGCCAGTAGAAGGCCTTGTCACCTACCAACACTGAGGGGATAGTAAATAACATGGCGGTCAGGCAGGGGACATTTGAGCAGTGTGGAAAATCTGTGGAAATCATCCCACTTCCTCTATGGAGCTCATGAAAATCTGTGGAAATCTGTTGGTCAATGTCCAGAGCCTGATGAGGTGATGATCATTGATGTCTGGGGACACCAATCTGTACAGTGAGTGATTATCTGGCACAGCTAAGCACTTGGTGAACAGCTTTGAGAGGAGTCATAGGGGATAAACTTTTCTATTGACATCTGATTGGCTGTTGGTTTCTACTTTTTTTTTTTTTTTTTTTTTTTTATGCTAGTGATGGTGTTAGAAAACGAAAGGTCTGGTTCTTTTCATGGTCCTTCTCAGATTTTTGCAAGCTGGTGACCTTCTGAAAAAATTGAGAAAATTGCTGTTGAAATAAGCAGGAAGAAGAAAAAAGTGATCATCCATTTTTAGATGTGTTTACAGGCTGTATGACTCAGTGCTGCTTCTGTTAAGAGCAAGTATGTGGTCTTTTTTGGTACTGAGATGCAAACAGAGGAGGCTTGTGGTCTATGCTACTTTCCGTGAATGATCAACTATTGAAGTAGAGAAGGTCTAACTGTACATTCAAAGTGCTTTGCTTATGGAGCCCTCTCTTCTCTGCTCCACTTTGGCCAGCCTCTAGATTCAGTTAGCAATATTTCACTTGTTCAGTATCCTACTTATTCAAATATTGCACCATGGACTTCTTTGAAACTAGCTGAGAAAATGATAAATCTACTGGATTCACAGGAACTCAAGTCAAACAAGCAGATGTTTCTTGGCCGGCTCGTATGTGGTGGGCCATCCCAAGTTGTCCCATCACTAGCATTTCTAGCAGCAAAGACCATTCTCTCCTCATAAGCTTTTTTTTCTAGAAAGAAGTACTCTGGGCCGACATGGAACAGATCCAACAAGAAACAATATTCAAGTACCATTCTAACGGGGGAAAGCAGAATCGAGGGTTTTGCCATTTGAGGAAGCTAACAAAACATTTCAGTATTTACTAAAGTATTTTAGCAAGGCAGACATTGGCTCAATTTGTGTCACAGTCAGATCATGAATCAGAGAATGATTTCATTGCTTTACCCTACTCTTCAGTCTTTTAATGCCTCCATTGATTAGGCAAGTGAGATTGCTATGTGGGAGGAATATCATGACAGTAAAACTGAATGTTCTTTTAAAATGTAATTTAAAAACACCTCTTGAAGAATTTTTGTATGTCAAAAATATTAAAAGACTGTCTTCACTAATGTGAAGGATTCTCAGCTTTGGTTTACTCTTCCCATCCATGCTCACCTGGGTTGATTGAAGGTAATCCTATAGGTCATGAACAATTTTGAAATCAGTGAGGTCACCTGGGTCACTGGGAACCTTGTAAGGATTTGGGGGATACCTGGGATCCCACGTAAGGCTCTCGACACTTAGGAAGTAAGCCCTCGGGAGAGGCATGGCCAAGCATATGCCATGAAAGTAGCCTGGGCTTCAGAACAGGGAAGAGCTGGGTTCACATCCCACTTCCTCTATGGAGCTCATTATTTATCTTCTTTGGTTTTGAATTTCCTCATTTGTAAAATGATGATAAAACCATTTAGAATAATCTACTTGATAAGGTTATTATAAGGAATTAAAATAGATGATGTGTCTAAAAAGGCTTATTAGCAGGATACCTGATCCATAGAAGTTGCTTCATAAATATCTGTTCCATTTCTCTGAAGACAAGGAGGATATGGAGGACAGAAGTGGAGTGGGGGCAATGAGGGTCTTCCATCAATCTGTGCTTGAAGGTGGAGTTAATGCTACTGGCTCTTCTAAAACTCAAGGGAGAGGGCGCCTGGGTGGCTCAGTCAGTTAAGCGACTGCCTTCGGCTCAGGTCATGATCCTGGAGTCCCGGAATCAAGTCCGCATCGGGCTCCCTGCTTAGCGGGGGGTCTGCTTCTCCCTCTGACCCTCTTCCCTCTCGTGCTCTCTGTCTCTCATTCTCTCTCTCAAATAAATAAATAAAATCTTAAAAAAAAAAAAAAACTGTTTAAAACTCAAGGGAGAAACTTGCTCTAAAGGTGTCCAGGGAGACATCGGATGTATCAAAATACAGTCCCAAGAGTAATGCACTTGACCGGTGGTTAGGAGTACACACTTCAGACCAACTGACAGACTCTAATACCCATTCTGCTACTTTCTAACTGCATGCCTTTTCTAACTGTGCACCTTTGGGTAAGCTCTTAAACCTCCCTGGCCAGTTTTCCTGTTTGTAAAGCACTAATGACTCCCATCTCCTAGGGGGTGCAAGAGACCCCTGGTTTGCTTGGCCAATCCAGGTCTTTCCTCCTCTGAGACTTGATTCTCTCCTCTCAAGGAAGGGCTCTTGTGGCTGTGCCTTTTCCACCTGAGCACGTTCCCTCGTTTGCCACAGAGGGAGAGACCTGGCGGCACTTGACTTAGGAGGACCCAACCCACTGGCTAGGCTGACAGAATCAGCTTTTCTCTCCCTGGGGGTGAGATGAAGGTCCCGATGAAACAAAATGCCTAACAGGGAGCCCAGGGTGTAATGAGGATTCAGTGGTTTTTAAACCCAAAGCAAAGGCAACTCCCCGGCATCTACTCTTTAACTTAAAACATTTCAGTCCACAGTAACTATAATGTGGTTAGTTGGTAGAAGCCTAATGGGCACTGCGGGTGGGGGGTAGGGGGAGTTTCCCTCAGGTTTTGGAGCGACAGCTCAAACCAAGACACGTATGACATTGCTGTCTCTATAACCCCTTCATGCCAGAAACATTTCTCAATGAAGCGTGTATTTATTAAACAGGCCTAACAATTCTCACGCCAGAAATTTTAATGTCATGGTGTGAGCGTAGGTAGATTCAGATGTAGGAGTGCTTATTTTTAACAAGTCCAATTGGGAAACAGCAGAGGTGAGATACCATTTCGAACCACGCCTCTTTCTCCTGTGCACCCCCAAGTCGACAGCATTAGCCTCAGCACCAGCTGTTTCCTCACCCTGTTCTCAAAGTGTTCAGCTCATTAAATGCAGCAAAACTTCCTCGGCAAGGATTACATCTCATTTTTCTCATTAAACCAGAAAAGGCACCATGGTAGGGAAAAGACGGGTTTTAGCTCCTGAGATCAAGTATCCAAGAAAGGACATGGTCTCCGTAATAAACAACCAACACACAAAGAAATCCTTTCCTATTTTAGTATTAATCTCAACTTTCAACCCATATGGTGAAGACAGAATTTTTACCCGTCTATGAACTTTTCATCTTTCACAGTATTTTCTTTTTCCTTTCACCTTCTTATGTCACGAAAATGTTATTTCCTTTTTTCTCCTCAAGGTCATTGACCTCAAGGTCAATTTGATTTGTTTTTCTTTTATCATTTTCATCCTAATTGAATGTTCTCAGTTGAATGTACAAATGATTTTTTTTTTCATGAGAGAAAATTTGCCTGCCCGCCCACCCTCCCTCCTTCTCTTGCTCTTTTAAAACAGGAAAGTTTCTGGAATCACGCAGTGGTGTGATTAATGCACTTCAGAGATTACCTAAAGTTTTCACACATGCTGAAAGATTCTGTATGCTTTTTGGGATAGCAAAAAGGACTCAGGGCAAAATACCATTCCTCCAGTGCTATGCACTATGGAGTAGAGTCATATAGATACAGCATGGCAGCCCCTACCAATACTTTCCCTTGATTTACATATATATGTATGTATGTGTGTATGAATGTATAGGTATATGCATAGATGTGTGTGTGTGTGTATGTGTGTGTGATCTGTAACCAGCAAGGTATAATCCAGGCTTTTTTTCAAAAGGAGCAACAAGTTCAAATGCATAGCTAGGTATGGGAGAAGACACATAATTAGACAAAATGGATTTAAGAGTTACATAAAGTCTCAACTGAGCCACTGCATAAAAAACTGAATGAAGTGTTGTGATTGCTGGTCTGGTGTCCAGAAGAACAGACTATGTGGACAGTGGCAAATAAAAGGCAGTTACTGAGAGTTATGGAGTATAGCCGGCGTTCCATGAAATTTGGACTATAGACTGTTCCACAGTGGGCTGTGCTGAGGAATCGAATGCCCATGGCTAAAGGGGGAGCTCTGTTAGAGATGCGCCTAAAAAAAAGATTTGGTAAATATAATTTTGGAATTATATTTTGAAGAGAAAAAGGGCAGTAGAGAAATTTCCATAGCCTGTAACTTTTCAATAGTCATAAAAATTCTTAGAGAATTGTAAGCACAAGAGGATCTATTACGTGTTACTATTTCCCCTCTATAAGTGGACCTTTCCAGCCAAGGCAGGTATATTCTGGAGAAGATAACAAGCAAAGTCTGTAGATACAGAATTTTTCAGTAAGAATACTCAAACCAATAACTAAATATTGACGATAAGCCCCCTCATAGGATTAAGGAGCTGAAACTAAATTACCACTTTTTCCTATTTGCAAATAATCTTATTTGCATATTTGTCTCAGGCCAACTGAATGAAAAGTAGATATTCCTCTCTCTCGACAATCTCCCTGAAATAAATGGGACGAAAAAAGCAATTGTCTGAGAGAGACCCATTTTCTTAAAGAAAACATCCTGGATTAATTGACAAAAGTACCTATTAGGGGCGCCTGGGTGGCTCAGTTGGTTGGATGACTGCCTTCAGCTCGGGTCATGATTCTGGAGTCCCAGGATTGGGTCCCGCATCGGGCTCCCTGCTCAGCGGGGAGTCTGCTTCTCCCTCTGACCCTCCCTCCTCTCATGCTCTATCTCATTCTCTCTCTCAAATAAATAAATAAAATCTTTAAAAAAAAAAAAAAAGTACCTATTAGTCCCCATGACACCAGTGCTTATGGCATTTGGGGTTTGTCTCTCAGTGTGCAATTTAAATATATATACCTAACATCCTTGCCAATAATAACTTATTGTCTGTTGATACTGCCTAACCATTAAAATCTCTATTAACAGTCTCATGTTGGATTTGATAAACCTTATAAAAAAGGTTCTCAACACTTCAGACTTGCAAGACACTTGCTAAAGTGGCAAATACAATGATGAACTAAGAGTCCCCTCCCTCAAATTTATAATCACCTGAGAGAAACAAATATATACAAATAAATAGAAAAATAAACATAGCATGTTGTTGGCAACTTTGCCATGTATTTGGTGGCTGTGCATCAGGATTTGTCTATTTTGATGATAAAATTTTTCTGAAGAAGTATATTCAGCTTGTGTTACCATTTGAAGTGTATTTTGCTTGAGTTATTTATTAAAGATTTTATGTATGTATGTATGTATGTATGTATGTATTTAGAGACCATGTGTATGCATCTGAGCGGTGGGGAGGGGCAGAGGGCGAGGGAGAGAATCTCCAGCAAACTGAGCGCTGAGCATGGAGCATCATGCGGGGCTTGATCTCAGGACACAGAGATCATGACCTGAGTCAAAATCAAGAGCCGGACGCCTAACTAACTGAGCCACTCAGGCACCCCTGCTTGAGTTACTTAAAAGGGAAAAGTTTTATGTCACAGGTATGTTTGTGCAAACATTATGATGCTATTATAATGAAGTATTATATATTATTATTAAACTGATGATCAGATAACTTTGGTTCCTGCACCATTATGGACATGGTAGATGGCAGAAACTCCTGATTATAAATTAAATGTAGACCCTCAGTGGCCAAAAAAAAAAAAAGAGAGAGAGAGAGAAAATCTATGTAATCTGATGAAGACAAAGAGCTACCAAATAGAGTCTCACATTTGACAAACCTTTAAATTCTTCTCGAAAGCTACCTATGAATTTATCAAATTACAAATATCCTATTTGGAGAAGACACCTCCCTCCCATTCATTTATACATCAGAAAGCTTTTGGAAGTCATATGTTCACTAAGGGTGTAGTGACTGAGATAATCTAAGGGGAATGAAAGTTGGCAAGAGAAAAAGAGATATGATTATAATGTGGTTTATTTCTACTTCTCGCTTTAAAACTCTTTTTGAGGGGCGCCTGGGTGGCTCAGTCGGTTAAGCGTCTGCCTTCGGCTCAGGTCATGATCCCAGAGTCCTGGGATCGAGCCCCATGTCGGGCTCCCTGCTCGGCAGACAGCCTGCTTCTCCCTCTCCCTCTGCCTACTTGTGCTCTCTGTCAAATAAACAAATAAAATCTTTAAAAAAAATAAAACTCTTTTTGAGAGAGAAGTGGTCTTACAGATTCTAAAAAAACTTTCAAAAATGCCAGAGAGGGAAGGTGGGTTCAGTATAACTTTCCCTAGGTTAAATGAAAGCTCTTTATCCTCCAGCTGGTAATCCTGATACACTCCGGACACAAACACAGATATTTGCTGTTGTTCAGTAAATGTCCATTGAATTAAGGTACTTTATGCACTTTTCCAGGCCAACAAATCACCAATCTTTCCTTTCTTCCAATGACAGACTACAGAGAAATGTCTTAAATAAAATACATTCATTTGGTCTGATCATAAATAATTTTATGATATTATATCTTAACTCAAGATTAAGACATATAAACAAATAAGGAGAGTAAAAGAAATACTCATTTGAAATAACCCATTTATAATTAAAAGCCATAGCTCATTCTTCGGTATGCTCTTGATTTTAGTTCCTACCAAGATGAGTCATGTTAGAAACAGGTGAATACTTTATCTTATGTTAGGACCAAAGAGTTGTTAGTTTTGAACTGATTAAAACTTTCTTCCAAACTCGAGTATTTATGAATAGAACTTCTGGTTTGTAAAAATAAATCAATGTTGATCTTGTCAGAGGGACGAGGAATAAGAACAAAAACACATACAAATAAGAAAGCAGAAACTTACTGTATCACGTTGCCTGTTATCTTTCCCTGATATTATCAAGAAGTAGTTCCATGTCAACAGTAACAACAAAACCAGTGGTATCATGTAGAGCTCAAAGTTCCAGACAACAAAGAGAAAGAGCTAGAGGAGAAGGAGAGAGAAAAAGATGAGTCAACTCTGACTTTCATTAAATGGACTCTCTTATCCATAGCCCACTTCAAAAACGCAGAACTAAATGCTTCAGAATGGAAAGATTTATCTTGAAAACAAAACCTTGAGAACTTGTTAGGCATTTTTCTAAAAGCACAACTGACCCCTGGAAAGTTACTGTTAGGATTTTTAATTTAATTTCTATGAAGGAAAACTGGTATCATCACACTATCAACAGGGTAATTTTAATTTTTCTCATCTAGTGAAATTATGGTCAGGTTGGACAAAATAGAGTTAAAAAAAAAAAAAGGCTGCCAAATGAGCTTCACTACATTGTCAGACATAGCTGGTCTATCTGCCTTAATGATAAACTGTTTAATATCACGGACTTTTTTTTTTTTTTTGAATCTCACAATGCAACATGCATAATAGGCAGATGAAAACACCAAGTCTGCACCAGTGAGCCAAAGATCTCACATTATGAATAAAAGCACTGCTACCAGTAAGTGTAAAAATAGGGTGGCTTAACATTTAGCATTACCATAGAAATCAAACAGCTATTTAAAAAATAGAATAACTTTGTCAAAGGAAATTTTTAAATGTCTTTGTCTACTATCTTTGAAAACTACCGACTCTCTATGTAAATTATTTTTTAATTGTAAGACAAATATTAGAGTAAGAGCTCACTTAGCCTGGCAGGAGGACCCATTCTAAGATCATCTGCACTGTAAAATCAGCAGCGCTGTGTACGAAGTGTGACTTGCCCTCGCACCCATCCCCACTCTTATAATCCTGAAGAGATCATCTAAACTCTCTGAGTCTGTGGCTCCAGCTGCCAAACAAGGCAACATTAAGTCAAATGATTTTGTGGAGGTACTGAAGAGCTGGATTCCATCCCTAATGCTGACTAGTCCCATCACTTCTGGCACCATCTTGCCTTCAGTTTCTGCCTCTGTAAAATGGGGCTGAGAAGCGTATCCACCTGACAGACTGTGAGAACTAAAGAGTTGAAATGTGTTAGGAAGTTAACACACTGCGTGGTACCCAGTAAGTGCTCATAAAACATTTGTATTGTTGTGTACATGTTTATCGATACCTTATGAAATTCAGAAAGTTAACTAATATTGACTAGGGTCCTCAGGTGATGCTTATTCCATTACTGAAAACTGGAAGTCATCTGCCTCCTGAGATTTAGCTGAACCATAGTGTAAGTGGGAATTTGAGCCAGCTGGTTGGGGTAACACAGATATCAGGCGTTTGACAGGCCAGGAGGGTCAGGAGCAGCGCCCTGAGAACACTCATGTCAGGCAGGGCAGCACGGACTGTTTAGCCAAGCCTATACAGCCTAGTAAGATGGTGAAGAAAATCAGCCTGTGTGGAGGGGTAGAGAAACCCATGGCTTAAGGACCAGAAGACAGATTCCAGGCCTTAGAAAGTCACTCTGCCTCCATGTTTTCATTTCTAAATACACGGGTCTATAGATCCAATAACCTTTAATATCCCTTCTATTTAAAATGACTTCATGGCATTACTGTGACATCTGTTTTGTTTTTTTTTAATGTGACATTAAATCCTGAATTCTTGGGATATTCATAACTCAGATGGACACCCACAAATAATGATTTAGTAACCCAAGAAATGACTTTTGGACAGAATTACATGGAAACTATAGATTGAAATTCCTGAATAAGAAAAATCTCAAATGTATCAATGCATGAGACATGAGCCTCATCTTTACTTTCATAAGTAGAAGGATTTCCAGAAAAATAAAATATTTCTATTTAATTTTTGAAATTTATGCAATATATATAAAGATGATACAAATTATAATTGATGGTTATGATTATTCTATTTAAATATATTTTTAAAAGATAATTCTTTATTCAGGAAATTAATTAAGGCAAATCTGACAGACACGAACATATGTAAAAGGGAAAATTATTTTTGGCTAGAATCCATATTAATTCTTTACCCATTTATTTGCAAAATTTAGGCAGTTACTAGAATATAAGCTCTTTAAGGATAAGGACTTTTTCTTTTTGTTCTTATTCTATCCCCAGAGCCCAGAAGAGTGCTTAGGAATAGAAGGTGTTCAATAAATATATATTTGCTGCATTAATGAATAAATGGGTACTGGGTTCTTTTAACATAAATCTACTTAATTATTGTTTCAGTAAAAGTACTATATAGCCACTATGTAACATCAAGTAAATTCATGAAAATATATTCAGAATTACAACCTGGGATGCCACTAACCAATTTCTCCCTGAGGCATAGAAAGATTCTCTTTCCATTCTGGCCATGCAGTCATAAACTGTCTCGTGTATTATGGTCTGACTACCATCTTTCCTTTTGGACTTTCCTCTATGTTTGCCTCTTCTGAGGACGTTCACTTGACTTGATGTGTTCTGGCCTCATGGATGGGACTCAGATGATTCCACAGCTAAATGTCACCAATTGTATTTATTTTAAATTTATTAAGCACAGACATTCCATCCTGTAATGTCCACTCACTGGTATTAGAGTTCTGATGTCACCCAGAATAAAGTTACTGGGAATGTCTATGTGTTAGTGTTAGTTGGAGGACAGGTATTGCACAGAATACACTTTCTAGGTGATAACCAAGTAATCAAGACACCTTTCTAGGTGATAACCAAGTAATCAAGACACCTTTCTCTTCTCTAGATACAACATCACCAGTTGCTTAAAGCACCACTCCACAAGGCATGATTTCTGGGCACGTCTCCATTGTGGACATCATCCTCTCACCACATCCAAATCCATAAAAAAGCAATAGCTTTCTTAAAATACAGCACTCAGAACTGACACGCCATGTCTAATTAATACCTGTGGTATTTATATGCCCTAACAACACAAGCACCAGAACATAAGATGGGGAAAGATACAGAAGAGACCCCCCCCCCAAAAAAAAGGGTAGAATTGCATGAGTTTCATGGATCTTGGCAATGGAAAAATAATCTTCCCTATTTTGTTTTCTTTAAGAATCTAATATTTAGGGCGCCTGGGTGGCTCAGTTGGTTAAGTGACTGCCTTCGGCTCAGGTCATGATCCTGGAGTCCTGGGATCGAGTCCTGCATCGGGCTCCCTGCTCGGCAGGGAGTCTGCTTCTCCCTCTGACCCTCCTCCCTCTCATGCTCTCTGTCTCTCATTCTCTCTCTCTCAAATAAATAAATAAAATCTTAAAAAAAAAAAGAATCTAATATTTAGGTAATTAGGTAAGGGGCCTCTGCTGTTGAGAATACCTTAAAAAAAAAAAAAAAACAAGAGAGCTTTGAATAAACTCTAAATACAAAAGCATTCATTTTTTTTCTTCCTCAATAATTAACTGGAGAGTGGGTGCCTGGGTGGCTCAGTTGATTAAGCGTCTGCCTTCGGCTCAGGCCATGATCCCGGGGTCCTGGGATCGAGTCCCGCATCGGGCTCCCTGCTCCTTGGGAGCCTGCTTCTCCCTCTGCCTCTCTCTCTCTCTGTCGCTCATGAATAAATAAATAAAATCTTTAAAAAAAAAATAATTAACTGGAGATTTCAAAAGGTCAAAGTAAAAAAGAACATAAACACCGATTAACAATAAACTATACTTATTGAACATTACTATGTGATACACAATAGTTGATGTTCAAAATTAAGATATGACATGGTCTCTGGATTATAGTATTAGTGATTATTATAATAATTATTAGCAAGAGAGGATTATCCAATAAAGAGAGCCTTCAGAGGAGGGAGGGTGCCTTTTAGTTTATTGTCTCTACACTCAAGCTTCCCTTCTCTCAGGGCCCACCTGCACTGAGATTGATCCTCTCCTCTTACAAAAAACCAAGATAACACCCAGGACCAGGTCCTCAGTGTCCTCCTAGCGCAGCACATGAAAGATACCTCAGAGAAACCCCAGGAAAGACCAGACAATATAGGATCTATCCTTGGTCCTGACTCCACTTACTCCTGAGTTTGAGAGAAAAAAGTCAGATATCATAACAGGCTAAAATGGGGTAGAAAAAGAAATCAGGGAACAATTCAAAAAAAATCCCCGACACAGTCACAGAATATAAATACAAACCATAGAAGTCCCAGCATTTATCCTGCCCATACTTCCAGAACCCAAACTGAACCTGGTCCAAAGTGCTGGCCCACAGAATCATCACTAAATAAGTGGTAGTTGCTTTAAGCTACAAATTATGGGGTGGTTTGTTATACAGCAAAAGCTAACTGACACATATTCTTTTTCCAAGGAGACAGTGGTGTCTATAATAAATATGGTCTGGACCAGAAGACTGAAGAAGTGGTTTTAGATCCATTTCTGCTCTTTGATCATCACAGGACCTTGAGCAAGTCAGTTATTCTCTTTTATTTGAGTCTATTATTTATCAAATGGAGATGGTAACACCTGCCTATTTCACAAGTTGGCTGTGGGGAACAACTCCTGTAAAGTATGTGAAAACACTTTATCACAAAGTACTCAGTAAGTCCAAGTATTATCAATTTGATGTTTTCATATTTAAAATTGTTTCTGAAAAATTCAGAGACTTTATAAACTAACACTCCAGGAATGGTCACTATCATAATTCCCCTTTAAGCAGTTATAGAAGATGGGTGGTGTTTCTTAGAGGGATTTGTGTGTGAAAGGGTTTTGTTGGAAGGAAATCATAAGTGTGCAATTAGAGGGGTTGCTGTTAAAATTTTTGCTAATAGCTGAAACAAGAAAAATCCAGGTCTTTACATAAACTCATTATTTCTAGTAATTGGCATTAGCACACATTGCAGATTTTGTGAACTCCAGACTTAATCAGGCATTTAAATGTTAACCATTTTAAACAACCTCTATATCTGCCCCTAGATATAAAAGAATCTTGTTCTGAACTAGCTGTTTTGTGACTATCAATTCCTGTTCATAATTTTTTTTTTTGCTTTTAAATCCAAATGCCTTTCATCTAAATCAATGTTATCTTGCCTATGACATTAGCATCAACATCACAGAATGCAATTATTCAGTGTCTATTTGGGCTAGACTTTAAAAGCTATCTAAATTTAATCATAAATATTCAGAGTGGCTTTTTTGAAAATCTATAATTTACTGAAAGATAAATAAAATCATTCATCCTAACAAATGTCTTATATCACATTACATAAAAAACAAACTTTAGGGAAAAAGTCCTGAGAGGCAAGCTGGGAAGGCAGAGACTACTGTGCTTGTTTTGCAAATAGGTAAACTGAGGCTCAAATTTGAGACTTGTCTACGGACACCTGCTACTGGGTGGCAGAGCCAGGTCTTCTGATCCCCAATCCAGTGTGTTTTTGCATCAGTACTCCACTGCCTCTAAGGAGGATTTTTACAGTGAATATTGATGCTCAAACGTTATCGGTTATTTACAGACTGATCATTCAATTTGTAGATTTTCTGTATGTCTATATCTTTCCTTCCTCTTGCTCTGGGATAACTACTTTTGCATTAGTGCAAGGAAATGGAATACCACTTCTTAGGTGTTCTGGTAAGGGTTTCTCATGGCAGAGAGGTCAACAACTAATGGTCAAAATGAGGTTTGTGAAGCCCAAATTCATTCCTCCCCTTTCTCACTATCTTGCATGGCTCTGAATAATCAAAAGTTGGCTATTCACAACGTTTCTATTAAACGGGGTTTTCTTCTGTCCAAAATGTTTAGAAGAGGTTAGCAAGGTGCCGGTACAGCCAGAGATTAGAAAATGAATGAGCCAATTACATTTTTACAGATAAAAAAAGCCCTACTTTTTCACATGAAGATTAAACAAACCAACCAACAAACAAACAAAAAACCCTTTTTCACTCAGAAGCTAAGTGAAGGTGGGCTAAGGCTTTTCACTCGTATTTAAACAAGGCAAATTATGTCAAGTAGAGTGAATGATTCAAAATATTAAGATTTTAGAGCAACACCATTTCTTAGGAGGTGCAAGACATGCATGATTTTTCTTTCTTTGAGTCCCAGGCAGGATGGGGCGATTCACATCATCCCATCAACTGATGCTCTTATTGAAGTGCAGTGGAAGATGCCTGCATTCAATGATCATTCAGTGCAACACATGACAGTATCCCTGGGGGAGAACACTTCAAAAAAATCATTTAAGTGTGAATATTGAATATCCTATTCTTTTGCAAACTACAGTATATTTTAAAAAGAAATCTCATCCAAAATGATTAACACTTCCTACTGTTCAGGAAAAAAGCCTGCCCTTTCAGACTAACAGCTGTGGATCATTAGCTCTCCAGTGATGAGATGTGTTTGATGAGTATTTTTCTTTCTAATTAAGAGATGAGATTCTCTATTTGACTGTCTCTTCAGAAAGAAGTGAAGAAAAAATTCTCTGCCTACATGGAAAGGCCCTCTCCTACAAAACAATTAATTATTTCATGGCCCTTTCAGAAAATCCTTTTCCTCCTTAATTTCAATTCATTTTTTTCTTAAACTTAACACATTCACACTCTGGCCTTCACAGTATTAACCCATTTTTCACCCAGCATTCCCTCTCTGACATTTTCCTGTTTGTTTCATCATCTAATAATACCTACTTTAGGTAAAAGAGAATGAGGAAATGTATCAAAAGTACATATATGCTTAACCTAACAGACAGCATCTGGTATGGGAATATTCTCTGATCTGAGAGAGGCCTCAAATTAGAAAGATGATAAATATATAGCATTTGCCTGTTGAGGAACTAGGCAGTGCTTTAAAACAAACCAAAACAACAACAATAACAAACTTTAAGGCGCTTAGCAGTACACAAAAAAAACTGTTTAAGGTAATCAGTCCTTAAAAGGAAAGTATTTCATGATGCCTGGGTGGCTCAATCAGTTAACCAAGTGTCTGCCTTTGGCTCAGGTCATGATTCGGGGGTACTGGGATCAAGTCCTGCATCAAGCTCCTTGCTCAGCAGGGAGCCTGCTTCTCCTTCTGCCTGCCGTTCCCCCTGCTTGTGCTCTTTTTCTTTCTCTCTGACAAGTAAATAAATCTCTAAAAAAAAAAAAGTATTTCAACTTTACCAGTAAGACTGGCCTTAAAGAAGAAAGCTAGGGAATGTAAAGTGGGACCTAAAAATATGGCTTTGCGAAAAAGCCATCAGCAAGGTTATAAAATTCTTGAATTAAAAATATGATTCAAGAGTATAGTAAAAAGCAAATGAAAGCCCTCTTGGCAAATTAATCCCATCAAATGCTTCTTTAAATCCTTCTAGGTACAGGGAGAGAAAGGAGGGAAGGGAAGAGGGTCAACTTTCAAACTTGGGTACTGTGCGGCCACGTCCCTCCCCCATGGTTCATTTGGATATATCCAGGGATATTTTTCATTGCCACAGTGGGGTGGGAGAGGGAGGATACTGGCATTGAGTGGGTAGAGCCAGGGTGTGAAACACCCCCTACTATGTGGAAGAGTGCTGCCCAATGAAAAATTTTCCTGTCCCAAATGCTACCACCACTCCTCTTTGAGAAACATTGCCAATTCTCTCACATAGACAATAGATCATCCTCAACTTAGCAAAGAAGAAATGGTATGCATATTAACAAATGTATACAGATGGGGTGCCTGGGTGGCTCAGTCAGTTAGGTGCCTGACTCTTGGTTTTGGCTCAGGTCATGACCTCAGGGTCATGGGATCGAGCCCCATGTTGGGCTCTGCACTTTGTGGGGGCAGTCTGCTTGGAATCCTCTCTCCCTCCCCTCCCCACCCTTCCCCCAGCTGTCTAAATAAAATCCTTTAAAAAAAGTGTATGCAGAAGGAGGATAGGTCTATTTCCCAGATGATGGCATGAATTCTGACTTAAGGAGTTAGGGTGAGACAGTAGTATAGAAAAAAATTTCACTCAATCTTTAGCATTTGCTCTAGTCTCTCTTTTTTTTTTTTTTTAAAGATTTTATTTATTTGACAGAGAGATAGACAGAAGAGCACAAGCAGAGGGAGTGGCAGAGGGAGAGGGAGAAGCAGGCTCTGCACTGAGCAGGGAACCCGATGTGGGACTCGATCCCAGGACCCTGAGATCATGACCTGAGCCGAAGGCAGATGCTTAACCATCTGAGCCACCCAGGCGCCCGCTCTAGTCTCTTTCTCACCATCTATTAACGTTTAACATTTCTTAAAAATACGGCTAACGAAGAACTGGAGGTTAATCCACTCTGCCCATTTATTCTCCCTTGGATTAAGTCAGACTCTGCACATCATCAGTTTTTAGAATTTCATCTTCTGGGAAGGGGTTGGTTTTGCCTTGATTTAAATAACCAGATGGCATCACCACCTGCTCTAAGGTCTTTATTTCTGGTTGGTTCCACTAAGGCCTTTTCTACCACCTCCAGTGAAAAGAGAACAGAAGATAGGCAAAATGAACCTGATTCATTCCCAGCATAGTGACAGCTTTTTCAAGGTGGTTTTTAAAGTATGAGATGTTGCTCTTTTGAAGAGAGGTTTTGCTTTGTTTGGACTGTTTTCTAAAATAAACAGCAGGGAAATGGTGACAATGTCAGACCCACTGGATTGCTCCAACTTGTTCTGCTGTTTCCTGGGGTCATTCCACAATGATACCAGGAGACTTCCCACGTCCATAAGAGCCTCATACAGATGCTCATATACAATGGCTTCTCTTTCCTTCTCTCAACTAGAATGAGAATTCTGACGACTCCCTCTACTGCTTTCTTTTTGAGTAGTTTCAAACAGACACCAAACTGATAAGATAGTTGGTATGTTGTGTTTTGTTGTGCTTTGGGGGGGGGGGGGGGGCTTGTGTGCTTAGACCAAAAAAAAAAAAAAAATCAAAACACACTCTCTACTAAATGATCCCTTATATTGACTAGGCAAAGTATGTCAAGAGAACCATCTACCTCTTTTCTGATGACAGGAGGAATATATGGTTAGGAGTAGAAAAACAAAAAAAAGAGAAACTGGTTGGGGTGTTGGTAAAGCTTTGAATTGAATGTATATACTATAACTTAGGTCATTATTTGCTAATAGTGTTGAAAGGTCATTGTTTCTTCAAATTTACTTAGACTACTTATAAATACAGATCAGTAACTTCCAATTCTTTACTTTGTGAAACCATACACTGGGTTTTTAAATTCCTTCCTGAACTTAAAGTCCACAATCTCAGTACACCCATGCCCTTTTGAAAAGCATAGCTTGACTCCATCTATTAAAGCACATGGACAATGAGATAGAACTCATTTGAAGATGTCTTACATACGACTCCCAGAAACACCTGAAGAATCTCCAAAACAAAATGGACCCAAACAACCTCAAAGATGGTGCTATCACCCAATCATAGCATAATGCACACTACTTTCCTTAATGGAGATATTCTATCAATAGAACCTGCCAGCCAGGAGGCTTGGAAGTTATTTATTTAGATTTTTTTTTCTCTTTCAGCTTACAACTTGTACTGGTATTTCATGTCATTTTTATCAAAGTCAGGGATGAAAGGTTCTGGCTTTGCTTTGAGAACACTGACAACTCCAAAATGTAAAGCCCAGAGTATGTCCAAATGGAGCATCACAACAACCACACATGAATAACTGATAAGAAATCCCTGCAACGTTGTGAGTCTAATGTTAGTAAAAGTTGGAATGTAGAATCAACTTGACAAATGCTTATAGATGCCTGGAGACTATTGATTCTCTCAGGCCCCTTCATTAGAAATGAGTACATTACCCTGTAGTTTGTAATGCCTGCCATAGGATCAAATACAATTATGTTTTTAGTTTTAATGGCCTTATTATTCACAGAAATTCTTGTTCAAAATCAGGCTGCATGCCAAGTCATTCTTGTAGATTACAGATCAACACATATTTACTGTATTGTTTTAAATGACCAAACATGAATAATTAAGAGGAATTGGTACTGTTTGGTCCATGAAGAGGTTGCTGATATCAAGTAACGACTGCTTTAAAAAATACTGAAGGACTATCCAAAGAAACATGGAAGACTGTGTTAAGGCTATTAAGCTCACTGAAGCTTATCCTTCTCTAGTGTCTCATTTCTCTAGGCTGCAGCTGGTTCTGACAGGACCCAGGACTGTCTCACTACTACAGGTAAAGAACATTCCATGTTTTAATAAAAAAAAAAAAAGTACTTTAATGTTGGTTCTCCATTTATTTTTGTCTTTTATGTATACCGCCAGTGCCAATGAAAAAGGCATCTTTTTTCTTCATGATTATTCAAGTCATGATCTAATGTTCTGATATCTCTTCCTCTTTTTTAATTCTTAAACTATTAATAAATTATTGGGTTAAATGTGTAAATAATATCATTTGGGAATACTGTCATACAAATTTCTATATATGTTCTAAATAATATTATTTGGGGATATTGTCATACACATGTGCCATTTATGTTTTCTGGGCTTTAGAAATGCTGTAGGTTTGTTAAGGCTTATTAAAGATAATCATCTTTTACATCTTTATTTATTTCTTTAAAATGTATTTATTTGAGAGAGAGAGACAGAGAGAGCACACGTGTGCATGCATGAGTGGGGGGAGGAGCAGAGGGTGAGGGACCAGCAGTCTCAGCGCTGAGCCTGATGTGGGCCTCAATCTCCCAACCCTGAGATCATGACCCGAGCTGAAACGAAGAGTCAGACGCTTCACGGACTGAGCCACCCAGGCGCCCCGTCTTTTACATTTTTAAAGAAACGAATCTGTTACTATTACTCCTTTTGAAGTACGTTCCTCATCAAATCCTTTCTTTGTGTGTGTAAATGCTGTAACTAGACTTACAAATCCGATAGCAATGTTTGCTGATGTACAAAATGTAAAATTTTCCCTAAGCTTGAAACCTGGCTTTAAAGCCATCTCCGTCATGAACAGGTACAATATTTAGGGCAACAGCTGGTACTGCAGTTGCTCGTGGGGGGAAACTCCCTCTGTTCTCTATACTGTGCCAGAAAATAGGATACCCAGCCAAACACATGTTAGTAAAGTCTGCGGCACAAGTTACTTTAAAAATTCGTACTGTCGTCTTTATAGTCCCTATTCTATGTCCCTGAACAGGAATGCCTTTAAAAAAGCAGATGATCAATTGCAGTGACTGCTTTATATATATACTATATATATATAGTAGTTGATGTGCAGAGGGTTGCCCTCTGCCAAATTTGGGGATGTTTGATACCATTCTGATTCATTGCCACTCAAATGATCTCACCCAGACTTATTCAACTTACCATGAATATCTTCCCTGGGCTATTGATTTTTGATCTTTCTGTTTAATCCTTCATGCTATAACCTAGCTGTTACCATTGGTGATTTCTTTGTCCAGATTTAATATCTTCATTTCAATCTTAAAATCACAGAGCCAAAGTCAGAAAACATGTTTTAAAATTTTCACCTTTATAAATATATTTAAGACCTAATAATATCATGTATTTCAGCTATCTTACCAGCTTCTGAAACTTCATCTCCCATTCTGTCTTATAATTTTCTAATTTTCTCCTTCACTGGTCTCATTCCCCCCAATCCCTCTGTTCTGGAAAAACTTCAAGAGTTATGTTTAGCAGCTCTAGCTATGTCTGAACATTTCTCTTTGCAATTCAAATAATCATCCTAGGCTGATTTTAACAGCCTTCTTTACTCCATTCCGTCTTTTACCCTTGCTGTGTAATGTTTACTGATGAATGTCTTTCTCCCGTTTCTTAACAGATCTAAGTAGTGTAGTTACTGCACGGGAAGCCTAGAGGTTTGAACACTAAGTAGACATTTCTCTTGGCTATTTTCCACACCTCCAAACATTCTCTTAAATGCAACAGGGCTTGTGTTTCAATGGTAACAGAAGTTATCAGAGAACACTAGTTTAGACAGCAAGCAAGCTGAACTCCAACTGTTCCAACAGCCTGACTTTTACAGTAAAAGGAAAGGCCCTGGGCCAAGACCACTGAGATGAGCAGGTATTTTTAGTTCACTTGTAGGCCAGCTCTAATGTAATTCTGAAATGTTTTCTTCAAACCAAACCCAACTTTTTCAGGGCTGTCCAAATCTGTTTTCTTTTATAGCAAGTACAAATTCTTGGAGCAAGGGAAGCATGCGTATCATTTGCAATGCTGCTGCATGTCTATGGTGTTGATGCCCGATGGCTCAAATTAGTCCGCCAAGCAGATGAGCGCATTGTAATTAGCTCTTGTCAAACTGTTAGAAATACAAAAACCATTTCCACTGTAATAAAAATTATGAAAAAGAAAAATCTCTCATATCATTTTCAGCCAAAATAGTTCCTGAAATGTCTGGTAGTTTAGGATTCCAGAGTTCTAAAAGAAGGCCATTTCATTTTCAGAAAAGCTTTCACTTCATTGACATGGAGATGCTGACATGTATTATCTTTCAGGCATTTTTGTTGCTGTGTTTGATTGCCTGTAAAACCTCATTTCTAAAAATAACCTGTCGGGAGTGGACACATTTTGTTGAGCCACATGGTACTGATGTAGGATTCTCAACAAACATTTATACTTCTTCAAGGACTTTTTGAATCAAGATTTTCTGACTTTTTCTAGCAGCGTGTTATTATTACCAGTTTTCTGAATAACTAAATGTTGCATTCTCTTAAGAGGACATTAAGGAGGCACGATCATAGGTTCAGATGGGATAACTCTGATGTTAAACTCTCATGTGATGAACATCAGTTTCTTTCAGACAATTTATTTGGACACTCATTAGTGGAACAGTGACTCAGAGAATACTTTGCTCAATATTTGAATTCTTCACAAGCATCAGAAGGGTTCTTGAGCTCTCTGGAATTTAATGTCCTCTCAAGGAAAAATATGAGTTTTTGAAATAGCCACCTACTAGTAGGTGGCTATTTCAAAAAGTAAATTTTAATACTAACCAAAAGATACAACAGCTTGGAATTAGGTCAGGTATACCAAAAAACTACCCCCTTCTACTTGCCTTCAGAACCCTCCCAAAGATACCTTTAAGTATACTCCATGGAAATTAGCAGGATGCTATAAGTGAATCTATCGTTAGAAGTAATAAAATTACCATATACAAAACTTAATATAAAATTGATCATAGAATGAAAACTATAAAACTACTTCTTGAAGGAAACAAGGAGAAAGTAGTTATGGCCTTGGGCTAGGCAAAAATTCACAGATACAACACCAAAAGCATGATCTAAATATGCATCTAAAAATTAGACTTCATTAAAAGTTAAAAACTTTTGTGCTTCAAGAGATACTATTATTAGATGTCGGGGTGTTGACCTATATTTACTGATTTTGAGGGGGGTTCTCTGGGCCTGGTGGCATCACAGTTCCAGATTTCAAGCTCTATTACTAAGCTGTAATCATCAAGACAGTATGGTACTGGCACAAAAACAGACACACAGATCAATGGAACAGAATAGAGACCCTGGAAATGGACCCTCAACTCTATGGTCAACTAATCTTCGACAAAGCAGGAAAGAATGTCCAATGGAAAAAAGACAGTCTCTTCAACAAATGGTGTTGGGAAAATTGGACAGCCACATGCAGAAGAATGAAACTGTACCATTTCCTTACACCACACACAAAAATAGACTCAAAATGGTTGAAAGACCTAAATGTGAGACAGGAGTCCACCAAAATCCTAAAGGAGAACACAGGCAGCAACCTCTTCGACCTCAGCCGCAGCAACTTCTTCCTAGAAACATCGCCAAAGGCAAGGGAAGCAAGGGCAAAAATGAACTCTTGGGACTTCATCAAGATAAAAAGCTTTTGCACAGCAAAAGAAACAGTCAAGAAAACCAAAAGACAACCGACAAAATGGGAGAAGATATTTGCAAATGACATATCAGATAAAGGGCTAGTATCCAAAATCGATAAAGAACTTATCAAACTCAACACCCAAAGAACAAATGATCCAATCAAGAAATGGGCAGAAGACATGAACAGACATTTTTCCAAAGAAGACATCCAAATGGCCAACAGACACATGAAAAAGTGCTCAACATCGCTCGGCATCAGGGAAATCCAAATCAAAACCTCAATGAGATACCACCTCACACCAGTCAGAATGGCTAAAATTAACAAGTCAGGAAACGACAGATGTTGGCGGGGATGTGGAGAAAGGGGAACACTCCTACACTGTTGGTGGGAATGCAAGCTGGTGCAGCCACTCTGGAAAACAGTATGGAGGTTCCTCAAAAAGTTGAAAATAGAGCTATCATATGACCCAGTAACTGCGCTACTGGGTATTTGCCCCAAAGATACAAATGTAGGGATCCGAAGGGGTACGTGCACCCCGATGTTTATAGCAGCAATGTCCACAATAGCCAAACTGTGGAAAGAGCCAACATGTCCATCGACAGATGAATGGATAAAGAAGATGTGGTATATATATACACAACGGAATATTATGCAGCCATCAGAAGGAATGAAATCTTGCCATTTGCAACGACGTGGATGGAACTGGAGGGTATTATGCTGAGCGAAATAAGTCAAACAGAGAAAGACATGTATCATATGACCTCACTGATACGAGGAATTCTTAATCTCAGGAAACAAACTGAGGGTTGTTGGAGTAGTGGGGGTGGGAGGGATGGGGTGGCTGGGTGATAGACATTGGGGAGGGTATGTGCTATGGTGAGCGCTGTGAATTGTGTGAGACTGTTGAATCACAGACCTATACCTCTGAAACAAATAATACATTATATGTTAAAAAAAATTTAAGAAGATAGTAGGAAGGGAAAAATCAAGGGGGGGCATTCGGAGGGGGAGATGAACCATGAGAGACTATGGACTCTGAGAAACCAACTGAGGGTTCTAGAGGGGAAGGGGTGGGGGGATAGGTTAGCCTGGTGATGGGTATTAAAGAGGGCATGTACTGAATGGAGCACTGGCTATTATATGCAAACAATGAATCATGGAACACTACATCAAAAACTAATGATGTAATGTATGGTGATTAACATAATAAAAAAATACAAAAAAAAAGGGAGAGAGACACTATTAAGAAAATGAAAAGACAAGCCATATACTGGGAAAAAATAATTGCATATCATGTATCCGATACAGGATTTGTATCCAGTGTATATAAAGAACACTTAAAAATAATACAAAGACAAAACCCCAATTAAAAATTGGGCAAAAGATCTGAATAGACATTTTACCAAAGAAAACATATGAATGGCTAATAAGCATATGAAAGGATGCTCAACATCATCATTCACTAGAGAGACATAAATTAAACTTCAAGGCAATACTGCTTCATACCCATTAGAGTGGCTTTAATCAAGGCAGGAAGTACTGAATGGTCAAGATATAGAGAAACTAGAACTCCTAAAATGCTGATGAGGATGTAAAATGATGTAGTCAGTTTGGAAAACAGTTTGGTAGTTCCTTAAAAAGGTAAACAAACCTAAACTTAACATATGAATCAACACTTCTACTCCCTAGTTATCACGGAAAAGAAATGAAAACATACGCCCACACTAAAGCCTTGTAACATGAATGCTTATTTATAGCAGCATTATCCGTGATACCTCCCAAATGGAAATAATCCAATTGTTTATAACCTGGCAAGTGGAAAATGAAAATGTGCCATATCCATACACTGGAATGCTACAACAATAAAAAGAAGACACTACTGACACATTCTGTGTCATGGACTCAGAATCATTATGCTAAATGAAACAAGTCAGATGTACAAGACTACTTTTGCACCATTCCATTTATGTGAAATGTTCAGAAAAAGCAAATCGCTAGACACAGAAAATGGACCAGTGGTTGCTAGGGGCTGGAGGTGGAAACAGGGAGTGACTGTAACTGGCATGAGTGATCTTTTTGGGATGATGGTTGTACAACTCTGTATATTTACTAAAAATCAGTGAATTATACATTTAAACTGGTGAATTTTATGGTATAAAAATTACACTTTAGTACAGTTGTGTAAAAATAAAAATGGTTTATCTTCTGGGGAGGTGAATTCCAAAACAAAGAACTGAGAACATCTAGGCTAAGTCAATGAATGATCATAGATCTTAGATGTATCTTGCCCATACTCTGGAAATGCTTAACATGCTCGTTGATGAGACTATCTACATGATGATTCTTTGGACATTTATTGCTCCTTTGCGTTCAGAGGAGTTTTGCAAGACTATTAAAAAATAGTTAAAGCAAACATCAACCTCAGTCACCATTAATTATAATGGGAAATGCAAGGTCCCAAGATGGTAATAAGATACTACCACCCTAAGGTGAGACCATTATGCAGTATTTCTAAATTCCCATGAAAAATACGATCAATTTGGGGAAAGAAAATGTTAAATTCCTTACTCTGAGGGTAAGAGATAGCTGACAGGATGAGAAAAAGATTCTAAGAAAAACGTAGAGAAGATATGGAAAGAAGTAGAAAAGGAAGGAAGGAGAGTGGAGAGCAACAGGCTGAAAAAAATAAGTTGAATAAAGCAGAACAGAAGCAAATCTTCGGACAGGAGGATGAGGACAGATCAGAAAAGGTCAACCTCCCTGCCCAGAAGAAAGCACTACTGGATAAATACGACAATGTTTTCTACTTTGTAGTCGTGCTGGGGAGCTCTTTTAATTTGGACCCAGAGTCTTAGGTTTTCATATGGATTCCTCAGTGATCTCTACTGCCAAGTTACCTACCATGCCACCTATTAGGAAATAAAACTTCTCACTTCCCCTTCCCCATCTACCAAAATGGCAGGGAAATGTTAAGAGGCATTTACTTTATTTTTCTGGTCAGCAATAGTCAGCAGCTCCCTTTGGTTGGTTGGGTTTCTTTTTCTCAGTATATTACATCAAGAAAATAGAAATGAAAATGCTGAACGCAGCAGGAAAAGTGAAATAAATCTGAACACTACTTCCAACTGTTTTTATTCAAGCACTTCTAAAACTCTAGGAAAATCCTATCTTCCTAAACCACTGCATACTTTTCTTAATTTTTTTTTTCCAGAGTAAAGCTTAATCCATGTGTTTGCAAGTTACCTAAATTCTATCAAGCATGGACAAGCAGGTGAACCCTGGCAAATTTCCCATTGTTTTTACAGCCATGTTGCCCATCTATCAATTCCTGCAATCTAAACTGGCTCCCTGTTCCGCTGTTGGTGCCACAGAGCAATTCTAGCTCCCAGGGTGACAGGTGTGGCTTTGTCCTCTAAGTGAACGATGCTGGGCAGAATCCAGCTCACCTTTCAGAGGTTCACTGTTGTGGCAACACTGCCTTTCTTTCATTTATGTGGTTGCCTTTCAGACATGTTTGACCACACTTGTGTTCAGAAGTGTTCGCCACGTTTCTTGCTCTACTAAAGACATTGACTCAGAGGCAACTCCGGATTCAGTGTTTACTAGTGTCATAAAGACAGACGAAATGTTTCTCTTTCCTAGCTATGGCTTGATCTGGAGGAGGCAAGAAGAGGTGTATGGCTTCTAAATATCAACCAGGAAAGGGCACCTCATTGCAAATTAGAGCAAAAGTAAAAGGATTAGGCTGGTGTCAAAGAGGGGGCAATATACTCACTGAAAACAAAATACATATCACACCAACTATCATGGATCCTCTGGATTGTTTATAGCTGTGTTTTTCTCTTCTTTATGCCTAGTCTATGCAAAATAAAGAGTAACTGGCATACAGATAGAGAGGCAGAACCTAAAAAGGAACACAGTAAAAGATTAAGAAGGGCTGAAAATGTGTTCTAAGAATTCTCCTATATAACAATTTAGCCTTTTTTTTTTTCTATTGAGAAACTTTATGGATAATGAGAGCCCCCAAAGAGCTGTACCATTTTAGTACTCAGAGTAAAATAGCTTATGTACAAATAAATTTACCAAGTGTGTGTCTGGATATAACAGAAGATGTGTGTATATAAATTTATATTTTATCTAGATCTATCCATACTTTTATTTATTTATCCCATGAGAAGTGTGTATCCTTAACTATTAAGTGATTATTTATGGTCCCTTCCCCCTTAACTGTAGAATGGAAATATCAATTATAATGTGAAAGTTCATTAAATGCTATTAATGATACAGTTTATCTCACTTCTTAGGAAATAATTTTACATGGGATTAATATTATACTACTAATATATTTAAGAAACTTTATTATTTTGAAACCTCAATAGGAACTGAAAATGAAGTCAGCTTTAAATAATTTTAATTAAATAAAATTATTACCATGGAGGATGTCCCAAAAGACCACTTAACTTTTTTCACCTTTGTAATTTTTAATTATTTTTATTCCCATATTGCAGATAGGAAAATTGAGTTGAGGGTGAAGCAAGCATTTTCTGACATAATTTTTAAACTCTGCTTCACAATCTTATTTCCAGAAACAAGATGGTAAGGTTTGACAGGATTTTAAGACAATTTTTGTAGCCTCTCTTCCAGATCATATAAAAAGATGTATTTTTAAAGCTTGTTAAATGTAAAAGAGTATTCCTATATTGTGACTTAAATGCATCATTTTATTAATCTGCCCTAAGAAGTTCTCCTTCCCCATTTTAAGATCCATTTTAAAGACTGTGTTAAAGATAAAAGGTGTCAAAGATAAGAAATGTACTTGATAACTGGTACTGAAAACCTGTAACAGAGAAATCTTATACCTTGCTGAAAACCTCTTATCTTCTCACACATCCAAGACTCACCCAGTACCTTGGCACAGCTAAAATGTGTCTGGCCTCCCATACAGAAGTAGTTGAAATTTGCTACATCATAACCTTTCAATTCCACCATCTTTTTGACAATTACAAGGATTTTAGTGTCCTGATGCACTGGTTACTTACAAAAGTATAGTGATGGCCCCCATTTTGGGTGGGGGGACTTGCTTTCATTTTTGATTCTTTTGATATACTTCCACCTCAATCTTAGTCAAGTTCCAGGGGGAGAAGTCTGACTTGATCTGCAACACCAGACACTGAGTAGGAAAAGGCAGGGCCAGAAGACTCCATGCCCTGCCAAAAAGTCTACTAATCAGTTTATTATTATGTGTGGTAATATGATGATTACCGACTTCATTAACAACTGTTGGTCCGTTCACCATCAATGTACAATTGACATCCCTCGTCTCTTTATTCAGCACTGTGAGCTTCCTTGTGAAAATCCTCCACCCCTACCAGTTGATCGTTTCTGGTGGAGTAGATTCTGCCTCTGGCTGCAGATGGACATTTTAGCTGGACCGGGTCAATGACAGCATTACCAGCTCCTGGTGATAGTAGCGGGCTCAAGGATGGGCTGATCAGAATAAGTGAGACTCAACTCTGGGTCTTTGGACCTACTGAATAAGAGAATCTCTTTTTTTCCTGACCAAAAGCTAGAAGACTGTAAGCCTGGGGGTGTTGATTGCTACTTAGGGGACAGCTCTGCTTGGGATCAATGTTGGCACAAATGGAAACCAAGCTAAGAAATGGCAAGAAAATGAGTTCTAATTCAATCACGTGAGCCCCCAGATCCAGACAGGTCTGTAAGTAGAATTTGGCTTTCCACACATACACATGTCAAAGTAGGTAAAAAGGACAATTCAAACACTTCAATGTAATCCTTGTAGCTTTTGAAAAATTTAGAATGCATCCACTACTGCTGGCACCCACCAGACTAACCTAGAATCTCTGGCAGTGGGGCCCTGGAATCTGTAATATTAACTATTTCCTCAGCATTTCCACTGCTCAGTTAACCTAGGGAAGCATTATGGGCATTCATCAAAGGTTCTCACTCTTTTTCTAACACCAGCAACAGGCCAGGTGAAATTCATATAATGCCTCAGAGGCTTCCCAGAAATCAGACAATAAAGTAGGCTGAGGGTGACAGTTACTCTCATTCTGGTAGCTGTGATGCCACCACCCCTTTTCTCCTCCAGTCAAGAAAGAGAAGAGATTGCAGTTATGTAGGAGAGACTTTAAAGATTTCATAATTATTTGAGAGAGAGTGTGAGCCAGGACATGCACTAGTGGGGGGGGGGGCAGATGGAGAGGGAGAGGGAGAGGCAGAGAATCTCAAGCAGTGTCCGCCTGATCACAGAGCCCAATGTGGGGCTCCATCTCACAACCCTGAGATCATGACCTGAGCCGAAACCAAGAGTCAGATGCTTAACCAACTGAGCCACCCAGGTGCCCCATGTGGGACAGACTTTAATAGAAGGAGGTCTCCTTTCTTCCTTCCCAGTAGCCTCCTGGTAAAAAAACAGTCTCTAATCCCTCTGTGTTCTGGAAGATGTGGGGCTTACTTTCCTGGTAATTGTTTGATTAGGAAAGTAGGATAAGCAAAATTCAACACCCAAATTCAATTTTTCTCATTGTCTTAATAAATTCAGGTAACCCACATTGAAGGAACTAAGTTTGTCTGTTAGATCTTAATATTCAGGCAAGGAATCATCTTGAGACATCATCTCCTGATATGTAAATGGAGGGAGATCTCAACTGCTATGCTTTATAAAAAGGGGGAAAAGAAGCCTAGCCTGAGAAATTTTTCCAAATCTACTGTTTCCAATTGGCTTCCAGCAACACCTTTCACATAGCACAGTTGTTTTAGAGAAGTTGAGATAAACAAAATCTTCAGAGATTTCTTGCCCTCAGATCTGCTTAAGGGTGGTTTCCAGCCCTGCACGTTTGTTCACCTAGGTAAACTCTAACAGTAGGCAACAGGTCTAGTGAGACCAATCCACTAAAAAGAATTGATTATTTTAAAAAATTATCAACCTTTCTATATTAGATATTTTAGGGTAGTTTTCCCCCTTAATAATTTTACCTAAGGAGCAGGCAGGTTCTAGGCATGGCATTGTACCACTGACCACTGTTCCTTTCAGGGAATTGGCCTCAAACCCTATGCTTTCGGATAGTTCATTCTGAGACATCTCAAAATGGACAAGAATTGACTATGAACAAGCTGCATGAGGTTCTCTGAGTCTCCACCCATTAATGATCCTCCAGAACCTTCTCGCTTTGTGTCATCTTGAGTTGGGTTTTGTGGGCAAGTCGTCTTGGTGGATAGGAATTCCATCGAGATGATATGGGCTACGTTCTTCCCATATTTGCACCAACCTGCATCTCCTCTTAAAATTGTACGTTAATGACATCATTTTTGAATAAGCTGTACACAGAACAAGAATAGGAGAAAAGAAGGATTTCCTAATGTATTGATGTCTTAGCTTTATTGTCACAAAATAGTTGTGAGCTGAAGAAACAACCACCTACGATTATTTAATCAGCATTAAAAAAAATAGTGTTAAGATCAATCATCTTAAAACCCACATAATTATTGTTGGCAGATGCTCTATTACACCTAACTTGCTGACAAAGCGAACTACCCAGAACAGGACTTTGTCACCTGACGGTAGCAGGTTTTGTTGGAGGGCTCCCCGGAAGTTATAAGGTTAGCGAGGCTGTGAGCGCTCTAATGGGTGGAACCTTCCTCATGCCTAAGGGAGTGGGCGTTTCACAGCACTCTAACATTTTTGCAGGCTAAAATAATCACAGTCATGCTCTTTGGCATAGAATTTCGAGGTTTGTGAGAAAAATCTCGTCCCACTCTCCTCCCATGTCCATGTGGAGGCGAGGTGGCATTTTACAGACGTATGTTTTGGTTAGGCTTCTCAACTTTTAAAAGAGTTGTCAACTCTATTCCCACCTCAGCCGAGGCTTAAAGCATGGTCTGTCCCTAATTGGCAACAGAATATTTGCACTCCAAGTACTTGTCAGAAGAGGATAACACTGAATGCTCGCTGCCCAGTGCCTATCAAAAATCAGTCATGAGAAATTGTATTTATGGAAGGTTGCCTGAAGGACACGCGTTCCCGTTTAGATCTCCAATTTTATTTTTGGATTTAGCCAAACCATTTGAGAGTAACATACTTAAACCCCATGTCTAGGCTACCTCAAAATAATAGTTATCTTCTGTGGTCATGTGCCTAGCCCTGAGTTAGGTGCTTTTTATACATTAGCAATCATCTTTCAAATAATCATGCGAAGTTGGGGTGAATAGCCATTTTCCAGGGGAGGAAACAATCTAAACACCATCAAATTGCTTGCTCGGGACCACCCAGCAAGTCAATGGCAGAGTCCCCATCCAAACCAAAGTCGGCCTAGCTCCCAATTTCGTACCTTGTAGAACCATAGTTGCTTTTACTGAATTGCATTTTGGTGTTACAGCAGCCTCTATTGAGGGAAATTAAAAGAGCGAATTCTATGAAGCACAGAATCATATTTAACTCTAGAGACTTTGTTCAACTTTATGGAGGCTCTTGAGTAAGAATTTCTGTGATCTTAATACTGGATGTTACTGGGCTTTCACTGAGCAACTAATAGGCTTAGTATAAAAATATTAAGAAGATTATGAAACATGATAGTGTTTCCCTTCATCTATCTTCTGGGAAGCCCAGATCCCAAGTTTTGATCTCTCTCTATTTCATACTTGAGCTCTGCATTTTACATGACACCTTCACCACGAGTATCCGACTTACCCTCCTATTCTCTGGCCACCGGTGGGATCCCTTTACTTACATATTCATTTGTTATACTGCGGGTATTCCATTATACTGCATCTACTTCCATTATTTTTCTGGAAGAACATAGGATACATGAAAACCCAAACAAAAGTCTGCACTTATTAAGCATTGAGTTTCAGGAACTGTGCTAAATGGCCTTGGATAGCATTTTCTTTTTTAACGCTACAGTAACTATGAATTAGGTTCTATCATTAGCCCCATTTTACAGATGAGAAAAAGGAGACTCGGAGAGGCTGAATAAAAGGCCCATTTCTGGCTGACTCTAGAATCTGAACTCCTGACCACTATGCTTGGGTCTCTTCAGCTCCACATCATGGTGAGTTAACGGGAACAGATGGATATAACAGGATGGGAAGAAAAGGAGACATGGGGGAAAGGACAAAGCAAAGGTATGGAAAAAATTCCCTGAGGGGGTAGAAAAGGAACAAGTTAAAATAAAGGAGAGAAAAGGAAGAGAAAACAAAGAGCACAGGACAGAGATGGAATATGTTCACAACTCTGCCTCCAAAGTGTGTAACTGTCTGAACTCTCAGAATGAGGTTTTCATCATCAGCCCCAAGTATTAGCAAAACACAAACACCAACTCTTTGGTACCTCTTCTTGTTTGAGCCACTCCTTTCCACAAAGGATCGACTATTCTTTATTGCTATTGATCCTGTCTTCTGTTTCTGCTCTCAACCAAATGGATTCTACCCATGCATGGAAAATGGGGCCACCCTCTTTACAGCATTGGATGCCATAGAGGCAGCATTCGTGAGGGTTCACGGTGCTCGTTTCCAGGAAAGAGCCTGGTGGTTTTTTCATTCCAAATAAATTCCTCTCTATTGTCATCCACAGAAGTAAGCAAAAAGAAGACTTAAGCACACAAATGAACAAAACCAAAATCAAACTCCTTTGTTTTTCTGACCCCCCCCCCAACTCACGCCAAGAAATCATCACTTTTTGGTTTCCTCCCACAGTAGGGGACATGAAAAGTGAATGTGAAAACAACAATAACCACCACCACCAAACCCCTGAGAAGTACAGCTATTTACATGGATTTCTATAGGTCACAATAAGTTATCCCTGGAATTTGAATTTACAATTAACTCTCCAAAAACACTTTATAGAAGTAGCCCTTGCTGTATTAGAAAAGAGCTTGCTTCCCTGTTTTTACTTTCAAGTTAAAAAAAAATAAATGAAAAATAAAAATAAATTTTAAAGATTTTATTTTAGAGAGACAGAAAACATAACTGGGGGACAGAGAGGGACAAATAGACTCCACACTGAGCCCAATACAGGGCTTGATCTCAGGACCCTGAGATCATGACCTGAGCTGAAATCAAGAGTCAGATGCTCAACCACCAACTGAGCCACCCAGGTGCCCCTTTGGATTTATTTTTAAAATGAAAGGTTTTCTTCCCCCATTAAATTTTAAAGGATCTGTTATAGATTAAGAAATGATAGGAGTTTTAAAAGTTTCTATTGGAACTGGCTAGATGTCTGTGATTTTATGAGCTGGAAATATCTTTAAAATTTATTGTCATAATGATTGGCTTTGAGAGAATTAGGCTATGTAATTGCTGATTTCTGTAGGTCCCGTTTGGATTCAACATTCCAAACAGGAGAATTTGAGTTGATTGTCTAGAGCAAATCTAATGCTTAAGATCGTTCCTCATGGAGAAAAGATATGTTTGGGGGCTGAACATTCTTTGCATTTCCACATGGAAGCACTACTTGAGGGTCACATCCTGGGCATCTTTCCCTGGTCTTTCCTCCTTTTGTGGCAGAGATTTCTAAACACAGGTAAGTTGAGTCATTTTTAAAGCTGCCTTGACTCTTCTTAAACTCACAGGAGCTATAAAATGGTGAAGCAAGCACTGTGTTTATTCCCAGGTTTAGCCAAGATGGGGGCCAGCGTAGGTACACTGTGGCTCAACGCATCAGGCAAGATTGTTTTGAAGATAACGTATGTGAACATGCTTTGTAAATGGTAAAACATTAGCAAATTAAAGAAAATTAGATCCAGATCCAGGTGCATATCTAGCTATAGATAAAGGAAAGACTCTGGATTTTCATTCTGCTGCTGCCAATTAGCTAACATTTATTGAGCGCTGTTAGATTATGCCACAACACAGTGCTGTAGACTTTAAAGAGGAGGCTATTGAAGTGTGGGGTCATATTAAGAGCTCAACACCAGTATTAGTAAAACAGCATTGCCAGTAGACTGGAGACAGAGAATTACGCTGACAAATGGGAATGCCAAGAAAAATTCTACACTATGATTATAGGATAATGTAGTTCAGAGTTGATGACATTAAGCCAAGGATATTCCTGAACAGGTAAAAATGGGCCTACATATTATTTTCTGGTTCATTCAATTTTCTATCACTAGGTATCCAGTAAGACCCTCCAAACTGCTGCTCTGTGCTTCCAACAGATTATAAAACATTTGTCTTTTGTAACCATACACAAAAATATGCTTACCAAGAATTTTTATGAGATCCTTTCGTTTTTAAGCTCCCATATTTAATGCCAGCAGGAATCTTGGAACATCCTTTAAGGATACACTTAAAATTTTCTTCACAGCTGATAGACACTGGACATTTTAGCCACTGAGCGTGGTGTTCCATCTTGTCTATAGGATTTGTTTTGGGGAGCCAAAGGTGCTTAAAATAAGAATCCATTGTGTAATGTAATTAACCTAAGCTTTAATGAGTTTTCTTTTTTCTTTTAAATGTTCTTTTCAAATTATACTGAAGATGTTTAAGAGTGTAAATGTCCACAAGGATTACATGGGAAGGATATATCCATTTTCTGGAGTAAAATATATAGTATTCAGTTACTTCAAATAATCAAAAAGATGAGAACTTTGTTAATGTCAATATTTAGGCTAGAGAGAAGGGAAGAGTGAAGTTTTATTTATTTTTTAAGATTTTATTTATTTGACAGAGAGAGAGAGAGTGAGAGAGGGAACACAAGCAGGGGGGAATGGGAAAGGGAGAAGCAGGCTTCCCGCTGAGCAGGAGCCCGATGCGGGGCTCGATCCCAGGGGCAGAGTGAAGTTTTAAAGAACACATACTTCTTTGGACTTTTTTATTGATCGAGTAACAACCTAGGACGGTTTCTTTAATGAACCCACTAATGTTTGATGAGGGTATTAAAAGATTTCTAAAAGCTAGGGCAATCCTAAAGTTTCTTCGGTTTCCACTTTGAGTTCATGATTCAACAACTGCTTTAGGAAAATATAAGGTCTCCATCTCTTTACGCAAATGTTCGGGAGTTATTTTATAATATAGTCCCTCCTTGCAGAAGCTATCTGTTCTAAACTAGACTAAGAGGAGATACAGTGAAAAGCTACTTACATTGCCAAAGGAGTGAGAAAAGTTGTCCAATTCTATCTCCGCTTTCTTCATTGTAAGAGAAGAGAGTTTGCAAGTAATCCCCACACTCTCAGAAGACAGAGCCATTTCCTCCCCCACTTTTACTTTTTTTTTTTTTTTTTTTTTAAGATTTTATTTATTTAACAGAGAGAGACACAGCGAGAGAGGGAACACAGGCAGGGGGAGGGGGAGAAGGAGAAGCAGGCTTCCCGCGGAGCGGGGAGCCCGATGCGGGGCTCGATGCGGGGCTCGATCCCAGGACCCTGAGATCATGACCTGAGCCGAAGGCAGACGCTTAATGACTGAGCCACCCAGGCGCCCCATCCTCCCCCACTTTTAAAGCTTAATTTCTACACAAGGTGATTTTCACTGGGGAAATATACCACTGATTTCTTTGACTGACAGCTAAAACATTCAGATCTCCCTCTATAAAATGCTTTGAAAAAGTACATTTGTCTTCTTTGACTCACAGTCCACGATTTATCCTTTGACTTCTTCCCTTCAGTCATTTTGACACCGGCTCTGGGTTATCTGTCCACGTGTGTGCGCGCGCCCCTTCAGAATGACTTTATGACAAGTGGTCTTACTCTGAACACTACCTTAAATTTCAGCTGCCCTGTTTGCTCCTGTACTTACAAAGTCTGAATTTACTGGGGGCCCTTGTAGTGCTATTTTTGACACATCATTAAGTTCCCTTTTCATTGGGAGCCTAAGGGCATATTCAGGCTCACCACGAAGAGCTAGCCTAAATAACAGTTAAAACACGTGTCACGAGCTGCAAGGGGCTTGTTTGCCAGCAGGGCCAACGGCTCAGTGCAGCTCAAGCAATCCCCTACAACAGGGTGGGTAGAGATAATGAGATAACCACACACCACCAGTGAGTTGTTCATCTTTGTCTTCAAGCATCTAAGAACACAGTTATCTCAGTAGGCCGGTGCACCCCGGGGAGTTATAAATATCTTTCAGAAGGTAAAGAAAAACTGTCAGAGAAAACATACCCGAAAAATACAAGCAAAAGAAGAGTTGTGAACAATTTTTTCAAGCAAAATTTCAGCTCTATGAGAACTTACTGAATCAGGCCAATTAGTCCTCTGTGCCTTTTTTTTTTTTTTGGCAATGTTTATTTTAATTGTATGCAGATTTATTCTAATGTTATGATGCTAATCAACCTTTGCAGCTATAATAAAATAAAGGCAACGCCAACACCTCATCAACTAATCACATGGCTGCTTTTATCCTAGAGACTGTATCCTCCCTACACAACACCTAAGTACTATAAAAATTATTTATACAAATAAACTATTATCTAAAGACTGAAAAGGCATAATAAATTATGCGTAATATGGCCCAATTATGTGGTAATTTCTTTGTTTTAATTATTTGTATAGTTTTAATGAAGGGGTTGCTAGAAGGTGGAACCATTTTTATATTTAATGGAAAAAACAAATTTGTTTTAAAGAATGAAAACAAAGATAATTGGCTCTTAAATTAGAGGCATACTAATATATGCATGTTCCTAAATTATTACCAGGATTATTACTTTGTTTGTGCTATCAAAACTTTTTTCTCTGGAGCTCTGATGTTGGCTATTCAAGTATTTTTCCCATTTCTGTTAAATGTATTAATATCTTGCTGTTCATCAAGTGCCAAAATAAAGGTTAAAAAAGTTCCCTGGATTATCTACAGAAGAAAAGTTGGGGAGGGTGATGACAACTATGATCTTTCAAGATGCAGTTTACGAATGCATAATAACTTAAGAAAGTGAGAAAAAAAATAGATTTATCAAGAAAAGAGAGAACTATCCTAAATTCAACACAGCAAATCAGCAAATTTCTTCAGGGAAAGACATCAAATTTGAAAGGCATCAATACTTTTCTGCTGTCACCAAACTGTTATTTATGCTCATGTACCAGCTGGATTTGTGTATGTGCGTGCATAATCTTTTTCTCACCACTGATGTCATCATTAAAGCTGTGCAAGAATTCTGATTTTCGCTTTGCACAATCTTCAGGAGAGACTTGGACATTATGGTGAAAGTTTGTGACAAGTTTGTAGAAGTCAGAAATGCGGGCTTTACGGCAGTGAAGTTTCACCACTGCAAAAGAGGAAGCTTGCCTAACTGGGTACTCTTTTTGCCAGTCCAGGCTGCCCTGCAGAAACCACACAGAGCAATTCCAGAGAAAGAGGTAGCTAACCATTCTGGGGAAAGAAGACAGGCATCTAGTACTACCCGTATAGCACTCCACAGAATGAGCAGTCCTTTGTGAGTTGTCACGCCTACTCTAGAATTATTTCAAAACTACCGATTCTAGGGGCGCCTGGGTGGCTCAGTCGTTAAGCGTCTGCCTTCGGCTCAGGTCATGATCCCAGGGTCCTGGGATCGAGCCCCGCATCGGGCTCCCTGCTCGGCGGGAAGCCTGCTTCTCCCTCTCCCACTCCCCCTGCTTGTGTTCCTGCTCTCGCTATCTCTGTCAAATAAATAAATAAAATCTTTAAAAAAAAAACTACCGATTCTATGACACGCCAGAAAGATACCAACCATTGGGCATCCACCTCTCAAGGCTGCTGGTGCTCCGTTTGCTTGCTGTCAACCTCATCTCTGAGGTTTATAAAGGCTTTGAGATACGAAGGCTTTTAAGTATTTTCATTTATGAAATCTCAAAGCTGTGATGAATTCATTTTCAGAGCAGGAGGCAATAACCAAGAACAAAGAGACCTCACACGGCAGTCCAGAGGCAGCTGAGTGTAGAGATCTCAGGTTGCACAGGGGACAAGCCCCCTGACAGAGGCCAGAAGGTGGGGCCTATGAAAGGGGCCCCTTCCCATGGCAGGGACATAGCTTCACTCAATACTCTATTTCTGACTGGCAGGACAGTTCCTTAAGTCAGACACATGTCCTTCTAACTCTTTCGGCGAGGTTTCAGTTTTTCCAGAAACAACCTAGCCCAAAATTACCTATCGCAAATAAAACCTCATTGGGACACCTCCCAACTGGATTAGATGATGGTGGGCTATTACTTAGTGTACTTAGCAGTTACGAATGCAGAGGCTTGAGGGTTTGAGTGCTGGGGATTTTGAAAGAGAAGGTAAATGGACTGTTATCTAGCGTCTCTTATGGGAGTGGTTCAGTGACTACACCCCTTTCTTCTTTTTTTTTTTAAGATTTTATTTATTTATTTGACAGAGAGAGACACAGCGAGAGAGAGAACACAAGCAGGGGGAGTGGGAAAGGGAGAAGCAGGCTTCCCGCCGAGCAGGGAGCCTGATGCGGGGCTCGATCCCAGGGCCCTGGGATCATGACCTGAGCCGAAGGCAGACGCTTAACGACTGAGCCACCCAGGCGCCCCTCTTCTATTTTCTTAGTTTATTCTTACAAAACCCTACCAGGAAGGCAGGAATTTCCCCCTTCTGACAAAGGAGCTAACTGAAGGTAAGAGAGGCAAAAAATGTAACAGAAAAAAAGGGAATGACAAGGGCCTGGGTATGAACCCTGGTTCTGGTCTACTAGCTCGACAGCACTGGGCAAGAGACCTCCCATCCCTGGGCCTTACGTCCTCATCTATAGGGTTGTTGTTTGGTCAAGAGCAGAGATGCTATCTCTGCGTGGCAACTCAGTGGGTACCTGACCCACCACATGTGGCCACTGAAAACCTTGCTTCAGCCCAAGCTGTGATCCTGTGGCCTTCTCATAACCATGACAGAGTCATAATCTGCATCCAGGCTGTCTTACTTTAAAGCTCTTGCCCTTCCCTCAATATAGTTCTTTCAACTGGATTCTGGGAAGAAATGAAGTAACAAACCCATCTGTATTATCTGCATTGTGTCACTGAGAGGTGCCAAAGGTATATGAATGTCAGCCCTCGAGGGCTTACTATCCAGCGGGGAAGAGAAAACACACACAGAGGACCAATTTAATACATAAAGCATGATACCGTGCTGTTAAGCAACAGAAGGACGGTCAAGACAAAAAGCACTTTAGGAGTTGAGGGGTTTTCATTACGGAGTCTCTCCACCTTCTCCAGTCTCTTGTGCTTTTCTAGTTACCATGGTGGCTGGCATCAACTGAGATTCTTTATAAAGACACTCAGGGTTGAGACTTATGGCTGGAAGTTTTATACTCCAAAATTCCCTTTCCCCACGGATTTTCTAATTTCACAGTCTGAGCCTGTGTCTTTGGAATAGATTTAAACGACCCACCTGATTGCTCATGGTTTTGTCCGAAAGCAGCAACCCCAGTTTCTTCTGTCAACTGGAGGTGATAAAATTTGCCATTTCCTATTTAGAACATCTTTGCTTCTTTTAGACAAAAGGACAAGATAAGCAAGGTCATTATTGGATCCTGCTCTGCCATTTAAAAAAAACAGGGACTTACAAATTATGGGGCCATTTGCATGCCAGGAAGCAAAAAGATTTTGATTAGGAATATTCTCTCTGTATATAGGACCATTAATAATGCTTAAGAGTGCTTTTTCCCTAAACGCAAATCTGGTTGAAAACCCGACTTTTCATTGCTTTCCAGGAAGATTCTACGGTTTCGACAGAAGCAAAAATGCATCCCATGGTCCCTGGAGAAGTATCAGAGCAGTGTTTAGGAACAGAGCTGGGAGCTAGTCTGTTTGGGTAGGAGACCCACCACTTAGCAGCTATGGGTCCCTGGGCAAATCACTTCACTTCTCAGTCTGTCCCTCAGTCTCTTCTTCTGTATGTAGGGTAAGGATAATAGGAGTAACCAGCTTATGAGACTATTAGGAGCGTTAGATGAGCTACTATTTATAAAGCCCTTACAACAAAGCCTGGCCCATCGTAAGCAAAAACAGAGTACAGGTTAAAGGGGTCAAGAGAGTTGAGTTTGCTTGCACGTTCTCTTTAAGCTTCTCCAAGGTTAGAGGGATGAGAAAGGGGGTAACTGAAGTTTGAAGCCCTTGGGTTTGTGGGTGCAGATGGGGGGCACTGGTTAATTGATTGGTCATCTCTTAATGTACAGTGAGTCTTAATAAGGGCCCCCAAATCAGATCTTCCCCGCTCAAGTAAGGGTAAAGTATTCATCTGTGTATTTAACATCATTCTACGTCCGCGAGGAGTCAGAAAGGCAGATATCCTGAGGCACAGCTCTTGCACAGGACTTTTGGCAATGGTATTTAAACATTCCTTTGCATACCATGATTTGATTTAAGGCAGTGATTTGTTAACTGGGTCATCTGTAACACAGATCCTTTCCTTTTTTTGGAAATACACCTGTTTCTGGGATTTGATCTGGCTCCTAATTCAAACAGACCTCCAAGTGCTCTGAAACAAAATCAACCTAAAATTACCCACTTATCTCGAGTTACACTTAGGCCATATGGTTGAAGTCGTCCAAATGTCACAGAAGCGACGGCAGCAGCCATCATCACGCTTGGCACTTACCCAGCATCCTGCCTGCCGGAGTATTATGTAAGTTATAAGACTTCCATTAAGACAGAGGTGTTAACCCTAATTCCAAAAGGATAGTCACTTGACTGCTATGTTTTGTTTGGGCTCCGTTTCCTGGTGAATTGCTACATAGGAGTTTCTTCAAGTCCATACTGGTTTCAGGATGGCATTCTTAATAACTGATAATGTCTCCAGTGTTAACTCCTAGGATATAGAAGACAGATGGGAGGCATGTAGGACAAAGACCTTTTTCCCAGCTCTTTGAATAGACTCTTAACTAAGTCATTAGACTTGCTGCATTTCAGTCAGAGGACAATGGCTAGATTGTCATGACCAGAAACTCCCGCAAAAGGCACTGGAAAAGTCTGGGCAGTAAAGAGAACTCAGTGCATCACCTTACATCTTTACCCACCTGAACTTGAGATTCTCTATCAGATTAAAGACCTACTCCTTAGCATCCACCATCGTGCCATACATATAACAGGTGGCCGATAAATTAACATCGAGTGGATAAATAAATGTATTAAATGCATAAATAACTTATTGTAACCATCACAAAGTTTTACAGTATGTATCTACAGTAGAGGTGATGGACACAGGCAGAGAAAAAGCAGGAAGAGGACGCTGGACAAGGAAGAGGATGACAGGGTTGACTGGGGGACGTATAAACTGGTTGAACTGAAGGGATCCTCAGAGTTCTTCGTATTAACTTCTCTAAGTAATGTAGTGTGACTCAAGACAAAACTCCATCAATGTTTTGCCTAGAATTAGTCCTATGGTATTGGATGCCTCTGGAATTATCTAGGCTGGAATCAATGAAGATCTATGCTTCCCTCATCGTTAACCAAATAACCTTTCAACAAATGGGCCGGCCAAGTCATGTGCTAGTTGCTGGGTGCCAGGACAGAATACTTCTCAGAGATGCCATCCCTGTAGTCAGGAAACTTACAGTGAAATTCAAGAGCTGAAAAATTCAATCTTTAAGAATATACCCAGCTTACTCCCAGTACTAGTACTTGGCGATCACCCTCACATTGAAGTCGTCACACCTAAATATCCAGAAAGTTTTATCATCAACTATAACCATGCCTCTGGGCAAATATCCACTCCCACCAGAATCTGCTTTACCTGCTGACTATGAATAGGAAGATATTAAGCCAATATGTAGTATTTTCCTCGTAGCTGAGTTTTTATGTCTCACAATACTAAGAAACTCTAGGGTCAGCAGTTTGCTGAGGGCAGGGAGAGATAAGACTAAACAAGATAGGAAACGTTTTTTGTTTGATTGGTAGTAATTGTAAGGAAGTGTAAAATAAGCACGAATAGGTTTCAGAATAGAAGGACTAAGTTATATTCATTTGAAAATAATACAAGAGGGGGTGCCTGAGTAGCTTAGTCAGTTAAGCATCTGCCTTTGGCTCAGGTCATGATCTCAGGGTCCTGGGATCAAGCCCCACATCGGGTTCCCTGCTCAGCGGGGAATCTGCTTCTCCCTCCCCCTCTGTGCTCTCTCTCTCTCTTGCTCTCGCTCTCTCAAGTAAATAAATAAAATCTTAAAAAAATAGAAGATTCTTGCCCACCACAGTCCCTCTCAGGCTGGGAGACCCAGGCCTCGTTGGGATGGATGTTCACGCTGTTGTACTGATGACGGCGGAGCCCAGAAGCACTGAGGCGCAAATCTAAACCATGGGTTTGAATCCTGGCTCTAGCACTTCCTAACTCTAAGATCTCAGGCAAATTTCTCTTTCAGAGCTTTGATTTCCCTTTCCATGAAATGCTAAAATAATAGCACCTTCCTTAAAAGACGATTATAAAGATCACATGATGACATCTGCACATTGCCAGGCATATAATATATGCTCAATAAATATTCATTCTCCCTAATTGAAAGAAACTAATTCACACATCAAATTCTAGGACTTTATATACCCTCAATTCAGTATTTAATTATGTCCTCTGGTAATAATTAGAGATCTAGAGTAATGACCTCAGGCTAAGCACTAGAAATATGGCTGCATCTGACCACCACAGGGGATACAAAGCCAAGTCCTTTGAATCAACCTTGTATCACCATGAATGAATCCCATGCACTAAAACTGGGTTTGGTGTAAAGCAACACCCATCTTAAACTCAATGTACCTAGGGAAAAGCACCCATTCCCCAACATCAGGGGGATTCTTGAAGCTATCTAAGTTAGTCTGAGAATGGAAAAACACAATTGAGAACCTCCTTCAAGATTACAAATGGTATTAATAGGAAAACAGGACAAAATTGCAAAGCCTGGGGTATACAGAGAAGAACAGAGATGACAAATAGCATTCTCTTCTTTCCTTTCTCACCCATTAGTTGGAACACTAGGGGCCTGGGAAGAAGAGTGTGAGAGAAGAATTTTGCCTGGATCTTCTTTGAGAAGAACTCACAGTGTGAGAAGAGATTTTGACCCTACTAGAAGCAGGTAATTGGGGCTTTTGGTCTCCTGGGATGCTCTGTATTTCTTATGGCTCATTCTTTCCCTTAAACCCCTGTGTTTCCTATTTCTTATTTTGGGTTGGGAGAGGTAAACACCTCGGGTGGTCTGGGCTTACTAGCCCTGTGCTATTGAGAGTAAATGATTTCACCCCACTGGACTCAGTTTCCATTTCTGAAATAAAGATTATTATTATAAGACTTAAGTATTCTTGTAAAAACCAAATAGCCTAATATTTGTAATACAATCTAGATAGCTATGCTTCCTGATTTCTAGAAAGGCAGTATTGTTATGTGGAAAGTGGCTAGACTTGTTTTGAAATTGAATTGAATATTAAACAAGCTGCTTTACAGAGCATCTATGTTGATTCGAGGTGGATTTTTAGGTGTGTGTGGAAGGTTGTTGATGGAGAGTACCACCCTCAGGTATGGTCATTTCAGATACAACAGCTAAGTACTTGGCACACAGTAGGTGCTCAATATGGCAAGCATCCTTGGTATTGGAGTACCACAGTAGACAAAACAGCACAGAGTCTGTTGTTTGGCATGCATCCTCGTCTTCAAGGAGAGAAGCAGATGGGTCCTTCCCTTGTCCCAGGTTGCCAGCCCAGTTCACCAGGGAATAACAGACAGGGGCTCAAGGACACATCACTGGGGTAGAAAGTTCCCCTGAAACATAAAACAGTGGCGTTCCCAAAAAAGTACTTAATAGGCTGACCACCACAGATAAAACGGTGGCAAAAGGTAACTTAGGTCACAAATCTAAGGTCAATCACAAAGATTGGCACTCAGACTAGAAACACTCTCAGGATCTAACTTTCTCCATTAAAAAGAGCTGAAAGACAAAGCTGATTTTCTATGCTGTTGCTACTCACCATTTCCTAGTGGCACAACTCCCACCCCAAATGTTGTGGAATTACATTCAGTATAGATTTGTTTATCAGTTCTTCTACCCTATCCATTTTTCAGCAGCTGATTAGTCTCCCTGGGATGTAGACACATCTCTGATCAAGAGCTGCTTGACTCTTTCCCATCCTCACACATGCATCCCAATATCCACATTACTTATAATAAATGTGCTTATATGTACATATATAAACACATTTGTATGCATATACGTTCCCAGTGCTGTATTCAAAGACACATTCCGAATGGATGTATATATGCACTCATATACATATAGGAATCCAATTGGATTCCCAGAGGGAAATGTGGAACACATTGTTAAAATGTCTGTCATCCATGTAAGAGAAACAGAAATGAGCTGGGCATTAAATTTGCATACAGCCCCGAGCACAGAGGTTCCTGTATGTGTACCGTTCTCCTGTTCTTGATGATGGGCATATCTGACAGAAAGATTCTGTCAGGATTAGCTCAGGAAAAACACCCCCAAGGAGATAATTTGAAGACATACTGAGAATTTGCCTCAATACATGAAAATAAACATGAAATCCTCAGCACTCTCTGCACATTGAGAAGTTCCCACCAACACCCTGCTGCACACCGGGGGATAATCTACTGGAGCTAATTAACACACAGTCATACACAACGCTGTTAGAAGTGGTTGCCACTTAGGATTGATTTAGTTGCTGCAATGCTTAAAAGAGACTTGAGAAGGTTTTTGTGTAAATGTGGGAGGAAAGGAGAGGAAATAAAAGTGTAAAAACAGCTGCAAAATTAAAAGGTGCTAAGGTCTTTTTTCCCCCCTGAAGACATTAGGGAAACTTATTGAGAAACTATTAGTATTCCAGTAAAGCTTTTTACTTGATTTTATGTTTCTTTCCACATCAAAATTACACACGCACACACACACACTCGATGCATGGTCTATAGATTGTGGCTATGAAAAAGGGCAGGTTTTACTTTATAAGCAAACAAGCTCTTCATTAAATGCTAACATATGGGTTGTTTCATCTAAAAAAACAAAAATTTTCTCTCCATGTCTACTTCTCACTTTATCTTTCTGATTTATGGAGATTTTCTGCAACTTTATTAATTAGTAATAGGTCTTGGGAAAAGTCATCCAGGAATAGAGGGCCACAGATAATTTTTTCTTTGCCAAATGAAAAAGACAAAACAAATCCAACTACTTTAAAATGTTCTTCCTCAAAGTCCATGTTATGAAGGCTATCTTAGGAATCAACAACATCTCTAATAATCATGATAGTGAAATATCCCAACTGAGTAAATAATGAGGTTTTACTAACCTGCTCTTTATTATTGAAACATAATAGAAATAATCTAGAAAAGGCCATTAGTGTAAACACCATCTCAGGCTTTATGAAAACTTAGAGAGTTGCAATTGATTGTTTGCACTGATATACTGGGTTTACTAAAGAAAATTATAATAACAAAAATGATTTCAGCAGGGAGAGTGTTTACTCTGGAGTTGACCATCTACTTTTTATTTTAGCTGTATTGTTTGTATCCAAAATAGCTTCTTGATTCAGGCTAATTCTATTTGGCTATATTTTGCTTTCCTTTAGTTGAGATAGTTTATGAAGGATAACAAGAACTATGACAAAAAATTCTGCAAATCTGTCTTTCCATTAGGCTAGACTAGCCTACAAAATAAAAAATTCAATAACAATGCACTGACACCGAGGATCTACCACGTCCAAAGCCCTTTACCACATCTTGAGTATAACAGAGAAACAAAGGCAACCTCTCCTCCATCCTTCAGAGGCTTAATGCCAGGATGGAAGGCAGACACAATCACGGAGACTTCACAAATGGGAAATACTGGTGGCCGCTACGTAGAGTGTTTGGTTTAGATACATGTGGGCGCTTGCACACATGATGTGATCAATTAATAAGGGTCTACCAAGAGAAAGGGCAACAGAGGTGGTAGAATGGACATGACATCTCTGTCAGCTCTGGCCTAAAGTTGGTATGCAAGGGTGGTATGGGATTTTATGGAAGAAATAAGGTTAGAATGGTGAGATTTTATTTTCAATATATTTAAAAAAAACCTAACCAATTATTAACAATGATTTTGAGACCACTGATTGTGCTTCATATGAATTTTAGAGTGGTTTATGTATAAAATAAAAGCATTAACAAAATATTCAATACTAAAGCTAAAGATCCACAAGTTTACAAGTGTTCTATAAATGGGGGAGTCTGGCTGGCTCAGTTGGAGAAGTATGTGACTCTTGATCTTGGGGTTGTGGGCTCAAGCCCCACACTGGGTGTAGAGATTACCTAAAAATAAAATCTTAAAAACAAAACAAGAACAAAAACAAATGCTCTGTGAACACAAGTAAGAGACTCCTTTGAACTGGACAAAATACCTGAGAAAAATTCATGGGTTCTGGGAATTTGCAACTTGGGACCAGCACGACTGAATGAGGCAAACAGACTGATTTTTACATAAAAAGATTGTGTGCTTGCAAAAATAAAGAGTTGTGGGTTTTTGTTTTTGTTTTTGTTTTGCTATGTCTCCAAACGTTAGCCAAAAAACATTAGCTGGAGGCAGCTGCTCGGTCTACTCTATATAGAACAGATACTAAGTACCAAAAAGGACCAGGAGATATCACCCTTCTCCTAGATTTCCCTTCATTCTGCTTGACCAGTCCCCCATTAACACTAACACCAAATAACGTTGGGAACAAAGCTTTTGTTCATCGTTCTTTAAAAGAGGTGGAAAGGCATCTCGGCTCTTTCCACAGTTTAGCTATTGCGGACATTGCTATGAACATTGGGGTGCATATGGCCCTTCTTTTCACTACCTCTGTGTCTTTGGGGTAAATACCCAGGTAAATACCAGCTAGGGTAGCTCTATTTTTAATTTTTTGAGGGGTGGCTGTACCAACTTGCATTCCCACCAACAGTGTAAGATGCCCTTCAACAGACGAATGGATAAAGAAGATGTGGTCCATATATACAATGGAATATTACTCAGCCATCAGAAAGGATGAATACCCAACTTTTACATCAACATGGATGGGACTAGAGGAGATTATGCTAAGTGAAATAAGTCAAGCAGAGAAAGTCAAATATCCTATGGTTTCACTTATTTGTGGAACATAAGGAATAGCATGAAGGACATTAGGAGAAGGGAAAAATGAAGGGGGGCGGAAATCAGAGGGGCAGACGAATCATGAGAGACTGTGGACTCAGAAACAAACTGAGGGTTCTAGAGGGGAGGGGGGAGGGGGGAGGGGGGGTGGGGGGATGGGTTAGCCCGGTGACGGGTATTAAGGAGGGCACATATTGCATGGAGCACTGGGCGTTATGCGCAAACAATGAATCATGGAACACTACATCAAAAACTAATGATGTACTGTATGGTGACGACTAACATAACATAATAAAATTAAATTAAAAAAAGAGTTAGAAAGATAAGGAAATTTTTAAAATATTTGAGCAAACATGTGGACATTTCATTTTTATGCATTTCATTAACTGACCTCTACAGCTACACTCACTCACTCCCAGAGCATAGAGACCGGCAGATGCTCCTTCCAGAGCCTCGTTTTCCTTCCAGATTGAAGGTGGCAGAGAAGCATGCAGGAGGCACGGGAAGAGAAAGATGGATTGAAAAGTGGCAGGATGTCAGTCTCAATGCAATCCTGGCAGCTCCCCAAATACCAGTCGTAGCAATGTTTTTCTGAACCTCCTTCACTCGCAAGTTTCACTTTATATTGATTAAAAAAAAAAAAAATCTTTACCATTTTAACCCCCTCCTCCTCCTCCAAGTTCTGGCTTCTTTCTTTGGTCTTCTGAAACACCATCTACTTTCTTCTCCTGACATGGTGCTTCCTTTCTCAAAGTAGTATAGATCCTTTCAGGGAAGGATCTTATAACCTGACTTCACATTAAAATAACCTGAGGAGGGTTGGATTTTACTCATCATACCTGGGCCTTCTCCAAGACTAGTTAAATCAGAATCATGAAAGGCAGAAACTGGTGTGTGAGAGCGTGTCTTATTGCATCCCTGGTGATTTTAACAAGCATCTAGTAGAGTGGATTGTAGATGACTGGCTCCCACAGTGTGGACTCTGGACCAGCATGACTGGCATCACCCATCACTTAAAAATGCAAATCCTCGGGCCTGACCTTACCCTAATACATCAGAAACCTTAAGATCAGGGCTCAGATTTCTGTGTTTCTAAGAGCCTTCCAGGTGATTTTGAATCATGCTAAAATTCTGAAGCCTATGCACTAGATCACTGACATTTTAATTGTCTAAGTTAAGACCTTTAGCAAAATCTTCTTTAAAGTGTGGTCTCTGACCGGCAACATCAGGATCACCTAAGAGCTCTACCCTTGGCTTACTGAGGTTTTTAATAAGATCCCCAGGTGACGTGTTATGTAGATCAAAGGCTGAGAAGCACTGCTCTAAGAACTTACTCAAAATTCCATGGACTCTGCCAAATAGCTGGCTGTTACGATCTTATTAATACATGTAATAATTATTCATTTCTCAAAAAATGGAACCCATTTATTCTTCAGCTATTAAAACACAAAGTGGTTTTTCCTATGTGGTGCCAGGTCTAAGTCTTTTTCTATGCTTCTGTCTTTGTTCTAAGGATATTTTCACATCTCCTGAGAAAAATGAAGAAAGAAAAGGTCAAAATCCCTGATGTTTTCCTTAGTTCTGGGATGTATCCATTTTATTCCTCTGGAAATGGGATCTAAGGTTTGACAGAGAACAAAGATGGATTCTTTGCTTTGTGTCCACTCCCACACACAGGACGGGATCTCTGGGGGTAAAAAACAAAACCCCCAAAAAACCCACCCAACCTTACTGAACGTATTAAGAGGCAGCAATGTATTTGTATACACATATACTGGGGTGGGTAAATTAGAGGAGAGGGAAATGTCATCTCCAGCAAGTCAAGTTCATCACCCCTAAGGGTCAAGCCCTGGTGTGAGGATGCCCCAGATTTCTCTGTAACAGAGGGAGCTCTGTTGCTTCTTGTGATTATTCTAAAACATTACTTTGTGAGAACCAGAGTAATGGCAAAAGGTCACAAACCCACCTGCTCAAGCACCTGTTTTTCCACTCTTCTTCTTTCATCTGCAACTTCAGTCTCATTTAGCTCAGATAAGAACTGATCCCTTGAAACTGCAGGTCCTTCCCTGTTTGGTATCCTAGCCTAAGCCTTGATTTGGAAGGGATGGTGAGCGGGTGGACAAAAGGGCTGTCAGGCGATCTACATTTTCAGCTAGTAAAAAGAACATTTTCAGAGTTGAAAAGAGCATACTAAAAAATAATGATTTTAAATTCTGCCTGAAATCTGATCAAAACCAACATGTAAATCAACTACACTCAGTAAAGGAATATGTCATTGAATCTTAGAAAGTCTTGAAAAAATTAAGAAAGATTCAAAATCAAATGTGTAACATTAAGAAATGAAGAAGCCTCCCTACCCCAGTAACGTTAGAGGTCCGAGTTTGACCAGTCTGTTCAAAACTTTTTTGTCAAGTTACTTCTTTCAGAGCTTCCCCCACCCTGCAGCCCTGGGGTCACCCTGTGAGAAAATGGCTTCTCTAACCACTTAAGATGTGAATATTTGTTGTGAACCAGCTGCAGCTCTAATAACCACTGATCCATGGAATCAAAGCCTACTCCTCACAAACAATAAGCTCTTCTTGTTCCTGAAACTGCACTCTGTAACCTCTGCAAGCATTATAAAAGTAGGCATGATGGATCCCAGTGCAATTTCTTATGATTGGATTAATTCCAAACTTCAGAAAAGTAGCTGAAGTTTTATCAGCAGAGGTGGTAACTGATGACTACAATTGCTAAGACTATGGGGCATTTTTTTTTTTTTTTGCAAAATAAGATGCAGCGTATTGCCAATTTGGTCAACAGCTGAAACTAAAAATGCTGACGGTTTGAGTTACGTTGACGCAGCGGTGACAATCAAAGGTTTGTTTCTCTCGCACCTAAATATAATTTTTCCATATTAAGAAATACAATAATTCAGAAACAATTTGTTCAAAGGATCCCTGAAGTAAATAAACCAAGCTCCATTCTCTAAAATCCAATGAGTTCCTTGGTAGCAAAGGAACAGAGGAATGAAGGTTTATAATTTTTTTTTTTTTGATCTCCACAAAAACATCATGGAATTATACTTTACTTTTAGGTAAAGTATATTAAGATTTCAGTGTAATTAAATCCATTTCTCTCCTCAGTGAAGTATGATGTTAATAAAATATAAATATTTCCACTCAGATCCTAACCACTTGGGCCTCCTGATCTAAAATAGAACCTGGACAGGTAGTGGGCACTTGGCCAGTGTGAGGAAGGAAGGAACGAAGGCAAGTACATCAAAATCGGAAAATACCCCTGCTGAGAGAAGAGAATTATCTTTCTGAAATAAATCAGAAGTTATACTTCTAAAAATATCATGTACTATTTTCAACCCATGAATTAGAAATAAAGGTGCATTTTGGTATGAAACACATGCTCTGCAACTGTTTGAATTAATACACTGCTGTCAATTATTCCAAAAAACAGCTGAGAAGGAAGGCAATGATCTTCATTTTCGCTTAAGAAATATATACTCAATGGCACTTTGTACTATTAGTTAAAAATAACAAATCACGATGAGAATGCCGGTCCTTCTGGCTTTGAACTATTCTTAACAGAAATAAGATTAAACAGGTTTAACCTGGTAAAGGTTTGGAGATGTTAACAGTAATTGCCTCGTTGCTTGTGAGGGTGCCTGACGTCCAGAAGCACCTTTTTGGGTAATATTTGCTACACAGTCCTAAAATTTTCTATATTTTAGAAGACCTGTGGATTTCTTTTTTATCTGAACGGCTGTATGAGAAACAAAGCATTATGTTTCGGACAAGAGGCCTCATGATTTTCAAGATTCCAGGTTATGCACTTAGCCATTCAGCTGTCTCCCACCTACATGGGGTCACAATGACAAGAAAAGTCACCTTTGAGCAAAATCATGAACTTCAAGGCCAAACAACTGCATAAATAATCTGTAGGCCACAGACCATCATCAAAGTCTGGAATTTATGCAAATAACACTGCTTACATTGAACAGATCTGTAATGGTGTAAGCTTTTCCAGCCTAAATAAATGAGAAAGTGGAGAGCTTTTACAGTGCAAGATTGCTACCTACAGGCCAAACTGCAGAATGACATACAAGGCAATTAGCGGGGAGGGAAAAAAGAGGCAAACTGTTTTATCACGGCAATCTAAGTTATATACTGATAAGCAGACAAACCCAGGAGCATGTCAAGATAGCATAACACACACTGGGATGCTTATTGACAGATTTTGTTTGAAAACTACAATGCACTTTTTGCGGTTTCTGTTATTTCCCACTTTTTTTTTTTTCTTTTGGAGGGTTCTTTATCTTCTGAAAAATGTAAATTGCTTTTCTGGGGGCGTTAAAATTCTGTCTCGATAATGTATTCTAATACCTCTGCATGTATATTGAATACATAGATATATATACCTATATATATTTTTTCTACGTAGAATCTATATTGATCATTTTGTTTTTGGTAGAGCAATCAATTACAAAATTTGGAGTAAGCTTCTGTGGTTCAAGCAAATCTTGTAAGGCAGCAGTGGTTAGAGGAGGGAACAGTTTATTCTACATTTTCCCTGACTCTATACAGCTTTTAAAATTCATTTGTTCAAAACTCTCTACTTTCCATATTTAGAGTAATTTAAAGATTGTGTATTTTAAACTGTACTTCTTTAAGAAAATACCAAATACTTCGGTTATGAAGCTCACATGGTAGTTTATCTCACAATAAAGGAATCTGATTTTCACTGACAAAAAAAATATGATTAACACTGAATTCTCAGTAATTTATATAACAGCCACATTTTCTGAAATACGGAGGGTGGTTTTTAAAATACGGATCTTTGAAACTATAAGACAAGTTATTAGAAATGCATTTTTCCTTCAACTATAAAGAAAATCCAACTCTAAAGAGAGTAGGTTTCAAAACTGAATAATATATTATGGTTAAAACACATCAACAATCTGTCACACCATATGTACAAATAAACATATCCCACCATCATTGCAAATGCCATAAATGAGGCCATCCGAAAAGGTAGAGCAAATTCTTCCTCATACTGTTATAGACGCTAAATAACATTGTCAACATTTTCCAAGATATGCCTAAAGGAAAGTTATCTTTCTATAATATGGCTATTGATATACTTCAAACATTCTGCTTGCCCATCTGATGAAGATGTTCCCCACATCCTTAATTTTAAACACAATTTAGAACATACTCAGTTTGAGGGAGGAAAGAATGCTATTCTTTATAATTGGATTTTGGTTTTGAATGATAAAATATTAACCATAATATATCCTTGAAATATTTACAAGTAATAATATCAGGTGAAATTCAATTAATTAAAGAGTGCAAATATAACAGACTCATCAAAGAAAAGGCATTGCGCTAGTAATAAATATGCTAGTTTATTCTGATTCATAGCCAACTGTATATTGTTCAGCATTTCCCCCCAACTAAAGTATGAATGTTAAGCAATTAGATGATGTAACAAATGTAATAGAATCTATAACTTTAGAAGTGGAAGTGGCGAACACATTAACCTACAGGTGTTTTGTTGTTTTTTTTTTTCTTCCCCTACTATTAGTGTCTCCTGAAGAGCAAATGTTTTATATATGGTGTTTAATTGTATATAATCATAATATAATTATGCAATGATTAAATGATCTCAATTTTATTTCAATTAAGTAGATAAGATTTTTATTAGAAATAGTTTTCTATAATTAAATTATTCAGGAGAAATTTTAATAAAGATTGAGGACAAACCATATAATTTCTAAAAGCAAATTCATAATGAATTTGCTGTGAAATTAATATTTAATGTACCTAACGGTATCTTTCCTCATATAGTTCTCCACAAATTGGGTTGTTACTTTTCCAACTGACTTATACTTTGTCAGTCAGTATAATTGTGAACGGAATTAGTGAAAGTGTTCAGGATGTGTGAGAGAATTATTAATTAAGGGTAAGAAAAAGTTTTTTTTCACTCTGCCCTCTCAGGCAAAATGGATTTTCGAGTCCTTATTATTATTTACCTGAGGCAAATAAATTCATATGTAGAGCTCTAATTCTACCATAACATAATTACAAACCATAATAAAGGGTAAAAATTTTCCTATTGCATTTAAGAAGGCTTTAGGAACCAAATATAAAGCTGAATCATAAAAATTATATAATGGTTGGTGGATAGTTATCCTAAGGCTATTTATCAAAATCAACAAAAATTATTGATCATAAGAAATAGTATCATTATTCTGTTGGTATAATTGTAATGCTCATAACAAGGTAGCCTACTGTGTTTGTGTGTCATTTTAATGTCGATTGTGTATCAGAAAAATTGTCCATACATGCAACAAAACCATTTTTTCTCAGCTCACAGGACTTTGACACTTCTTTCTTATTTGTGTATATTCATTGTTCTCATGCTAAACATGAATGAATTCTAAGACTAAATTCACATTATCAACATGAATTCGAGACCCATCAGGTCTCTTTCTAGCAGGGGATGTTACTTTTATCTTTGTTACATTCTCTGCAAAACTTATTGGTAACATACTTTCAGAAATGCCAGCCAATAAACGACACTAAAATAATTTTCTTTATAAAAGCACAGTGATCTTTGGCATCGTTCACTATTTTCAAAGCCATAAAAGAACAGATAACAAATATATGACTCACAAATTATCAATTATGAAAAATAATCTGGTTCAGAAAGCTGCACTAATGTAAAAAGATGGATCACTTGTCACAAACCAATAAAGGCTATTGTTTGTGAATCCAATATTTGATTTTATCGTTTATGTTAGGCAACTTAAAATGATTTTTAAACCGCATTACTTTGTGGAAAAAAAATGTTATAAAGGTGAACACAGGGGTTGGGGGGAGAAGAAACCAGATGTGCAATCTGTCATCCTTGAAACAATTTATACTCTTACATTGAATCCAGCCTGCAAATCTAAATTGCAAAGACCTGGTCAGCAAGGATGGATGTATTAGAAAGGACCTTACCATGTTCCAGAGAATGGACAGTAGCAAGATCGTTACTATGACTTTGATTTTATTTTTCCTTTTCATGTGCCCTTCTGATGGCAAAAACTTTGCAGCTATGCTGCTTTGTTATGCAGGGAAGTTGAAACCCTGTGTTTTTTAAGGTAAGTGTGGTTACACTTCTTAGGAGGGTAAGTGCTTTTACTTTTTTTGCAATAGAGAAAAACACAATGAGGCTACCAAGCTCAGAAAACCTTTATGACCAATTCTCTTCCAGATTTTTCCATATTTATGATTTTATAATGAAGAAAGAGGTACAATTTCACCAATCAAGAAGAGCATCTGTGTGAGTGGCTGGGGCCAGAAATTTCCTACATGGTGTTTTCTGAGGACCACTTCAATGCTCTACCTGCTCTCTGATATCCCAATTACAACCTTTTATACATGCTTGTTTTTTTTTTAAGATTATTTATTTATTTATTTATTTGACAGAGAGAGCACAAGTAGGTGGGGTAGCAGGTAGAGGGTGAGGGAGAAGCAGGCTCCCCGCTGAGCAAGGAGCCTGATGCGGGGCTCGATCCCAGGACCCCCAGTTGCTCAACCAACTGAGCCACCCAGGCAACCCCCTTTTATACATGCTTATAAATAAGGACCAGGGTGTCAAAGAAAATCAGAATATTTTGTCCACAAGGCCAATCATAAAATGTGCATAAACAGGAAGGTGGCTCATTCCCATCCCTACATCAGATGACACAGGGCACAGATGAGATTCCCTGACATAAAATATGGCAGACACGGGCAGAAGGTAGCAGAGGCCATAATGCAGATAACGGGGAGCAATCCCAGGATAATGACATGCTCAGATGGGTATCTGGTGGGGAAACTGAAAGATGGTAAAGGAAGGGATGGGTTTAAGTTTAGAAAGGGGTTCACGTTCTAGGGACATTACTGCAGGAGGGGCTTTTACCATAGACCTTCTTCCCACTCCTTACTCAGTGAAGAAATACTAGAAATCCTGAAATAAACAGAAAAAGGAAGAGACCAAGGGCCTGGTTATATATGCCAACACACAGTAAGAAAAATTAAGTATTAAGCCCTGGATCAAACTCTTAACAGCTTGTTTGAGGTTAGGGTCGTGAATTTTGCTTGAAGTGGGGCTCATGACGTTCTTGGATATATTCCTACTTGGACTCTGTAAAGAAGTGAAAATGAGGTTGGGGGACGGACATAATTGAGTAACTATTCAATTATGGCAACTGCTAGCTAATGAAGACCTATTACAACTAAGTTTTTAATAGAAAATGTGCTAATTGACTAGGTTGGAGCTCAGAACAAGCATATGGCTAAGATGTTTGATTACCTAGTCTGGTTCCATGTCAGTGATCAACTCTAACACTGTAAAAATGATTGTTTCTATGACAACTACTGAGCTTGCTGACTAAGTAGTGGGTGACCAACTGGAGGGATGAGTTTCTCCAAATAATATATGATCCATTAGTCCCCACACTCTGTAACCTGGAGGTTCATCAGCTGAAGCATGCTTTTTCTTGTCCCTTACTCGAAGCATTCATCTTTCTCTCAGCCTTGGCAAAGCTTAAATCAGCCTCTTACGTGAAGAATATTGCACAGGATTTCCTTTTTAATTGGAAAGGGTCTATAAAGCTATGGATCTAATCTTCTCATAAAAGTGAAACAAGTCAACACCCTCCAACTAGGTCCGAGTCTAACACTCAACCTCAGGGGGAGTGATTATAATAATTCTGGAAGTTTCTGGAGAGGGCCAGTCTCTGGGTGAAAGACAGCCAGCACAGCAAGTTGAAAGAGATGGGTATTTCATCACCCACTGTTTTAGACAAAAACTTTCTTCTCCAGTGTCATTCTAAACTAAAATTCCAAACAGGTGTTTGATGCTAAGGCTGTAACCAAATTATTCCTCCTTATAACCTGCAACTCTGATAAGACTTCCCTCGGAAATATAATGGTTACATAGCCCTTGTATGGCTTTAACAAACCCCTATTTTCTTCTTTCTGCACCATACAATGTGCAGTCTATTTGCACCCATTCAGGACTAAATTACAGATAAAGTTACAGCAAATTTGTTTTCTCAAAAAAGCAGTCAGCCCTAATATCCCTTGAGTAATAAAAGCCTTGTCTTTCATTCAGAACTAGAACTGGCATAATTTTCTCCAAGAAACAAACTCTACTTCCTGCGACAATGGACCTGTTCTTGAAATTCTGAATGGGGTGCAGCTCAATTTGCAGGTGTTCGGGTATAAAGGTAAAAGGGCATTTGACCCCCCAAATGGCAATTGTTGCTGTGGTAGGTAACTTCAGTCTCTGAGCTATATCATTCTAGTAGATAAGCTGCCAGAGTTTTCAGCTCTGAATTACAGAGGTAGGCTCAAGTGAATCAATAATTTATACAGATATATCTCATTCGTTCTGATGGTATAAAGATACATACTAACAGCCTGCTGCAGCCACAGAACAAAGCCAGAGAGACATTATTTAAAAAGAGAGACAGAAAAAGAAACCCATTTATCTATGGGAGCAGAAACATTACGTAATAATGACCTAATGGCTTATTAATTTTATTTTTCAACTGTTTAAACAAATGCTGTGATGAGATAAATAAGCTCTTCATGAATCTCAATAAGGTGCATGTTAAACTAACATTTAAAACTTTCGGATTGGCTTTAAAATAGAGTGATATTTTACATAGCAGTGTAATACAAATCATTCGAGGGATTCATGCACCTGAGAAGTTTACATTCTCTAGCTTAACTAAATCCTTCCAATACTTTATTACTGAATTCCAGGATAAAAGTACCTTCTAAAAGATGAGGATCAAATACATTTAGGGACTGTACACTAAGAGTATTGTTAATATAGCCTTATGCTGTTAATCATTACCTGGGGGAAATTACATAGTGTTTTATTCACTAATACTATGACATTTTTATTAACTCATAATCCCTGTGCTAACAGTGGTGCATTAAACAAGTTATATTAAGAGGGCAGCAAATATTAAAAATGCCTATTTAAAATTCTTCAATCATGTTAAAGGGAATTCTCTCACACATGAGCTTCTCTAAAGGAAAGCGGCACCCCAAACAGTGTGGTTACAATATAAATTAATAATCAATAGCTCACAGAGCTTAAACAATATTTCTGTAAGTTCTTCTGTCTTGTCCTTAAGGATGAAGGGAATCTGTGATCTAAAAACATGATAAAAATCTGTCCTAGCAACTTCGATTATAAATAGTGGCTGTTTCTTGACAGATCTGAAAATTTATGTGAGGATAAGATGCGTTAGAAGTTGGTCCCTTGCCCATTTTACCTCCTTCCGTTCAAGGCCGGACATACCGTCTGGCTCGGACATAGGAACCAAGTGCATTCAGAACTGGTTTAAGAAGACTGGGTGCAAAATTAATTAAGGCAGTAGGTCCAATGAGAAGGGAGATAGCAATTAGAGGTAAAACCCAGGTGCCCTATTTTCCTCCCCACGAGAAATTATCTTTTCCTTTCTTTTCTGAGCCAACTCCTTGGGAAATAGAGCAGATGATAAAAATCCAAAAGAAAATAACAGCACACACAGGAGTGAAAAAGAGAGTGCGAGCAAGAGCATGCGTGGGACTACTGCTGAGGTCTCCACCTCAAGTCCTTAAGCCTTTATATGCAATACTCTGGGGCTGCCTGCTGTAACCAGTTAACATTTCTGGCCTTCCAAGAAAATATAACTCGTCCCTTAAAGTAAAGAGAGGAAGAAGAAATAATGGAGTGTCCCATTTCTGACAGTCAAGAGGAAAAGGAGAGAAATGTTCCCACACTGATCTCATTAAGATGACGAGAAATTTAATGAGTGTGAATCTTATGTATGAATCTCCTAGTAGATAGAGGAGGGCATAAATGTATCCCACATTCACGCTTTTATGATGCCTGATATACTACATTTATTCTCAGCTTCATCTGATACTACTGTTGGGGGCTTCTGTTACAATATTACAGCTTTAACTTCAAGTTTTCCCGCTGAAGTCATCGGAGTCGGCCATTCAACCCAGCTTTATTGAGTGTGTATGAAAACGGGGAAGATCTGTTAATGGCAACTGAAATGCATCTCAAGCAGAACTGCCTGGATTTATTTCCTGTCACTGGTTCTAGTAATGGATTAAAAATACTGACAAATGACATTTTTCGGTTTATAATCTATTTTATTTCCTAGTTCCTTAAACTTAGGTTAAACATTCTACTCAATTAGAAATAGAACCCGGTATTACTAAACATGTCTAGATATTATTAAATATTTTTGGATGGAGGGTCACGCGTTTTTGGCTAAACACTGACGAGAGGGTTTTTCTTGTGATTTATTTCTCTTTCTTTGATCCGATAGAAGACGTTTTCAAAGAATAATTTTAAGTTATATCAGCTTTCAAGAAGGATACAAATTCTGAAAGGCAACATCGCTCCCAGAAACAAAAAAAAAAAACCTGTGCTATAATTGTGTGCAGCATTCAAGCCTAAATGATCCACAGGCCCTGGTACTTCAGGACTTCAAAGCATTTCATATAGGGGATTTAATTTGGCTTTCTTCACCCCAATAGCTTTAATGGCAATAAATTGGTGCATCAAGCTTATAGCACATAATTTATATAATGAAGGGGGCAACACCCTACAAAATCTAAGAGTATCTCAACATATGCCCAGATTATTATTTTAGTACTTCTACTACTTGGTAAAAGCCTAGACTATTCTATTAGATTGCTTCATTATAGCTAGAAAAATTTCAATTTACAGAATTTTGAAGGATATGTAGGAGGAGAGCAATACAGTGAAGCTGGATCACCCATTTTTCCAAAAGATTCAAAATACATACACTTTTTTCCTGGCATTTATTTAGTCTAATGAACATTTAGGCCATGGACAGCTTCATCTTAGCTACCATTAAATCAATATGAATCAATAGAGATGGTTTAAACTGTTTAAGTAACTCGTGAAAATATATGTTTGAAACCTGGAAAATATATTCTTAATGAGTCTACATTTACTTTTGGGAATAAGTAATTTATACTACTTGGAGGCCTAATGACATTACTTGTCTAAAATGTGCCTCACTTAGACACACAGTGAACCCTTTAAGAGTTCTTTATTACTATATACTCATCTCTGCAGTGGGTTGGGGAGCTATAGTGTGATGAGAGCTCAACTAACAGAAAAGTTCGTTAAAACATAAGATACACACTTATTAACCTCAGGAAGAATACTAAGAAAGGTGAACACAAGTTTAATCTTCCCGATAGGCAATGGTAGCCCCCTCAGGTCAACGTACTGCTTAACAGGAAATAACCAACAATTGGAAGTCCAATTTTGTACACTTAGAATTCCACAGGATAAGGTCAGACACTTGGCTTTCTTTAATTAAGCACAATTTGACACATAAACTTCAGGATAGAGAGGTAGATATTTCTATCTTCCTTTCTTTCTCTCTCTGTCCCTCTTATCTTTTCAAGTCTGCTGTCTTTGAAGTACCCACTCCCAGCAACTGGGGGAGAAGGAGAGTTAGTATCTCAGTAAGTCCCTTTACATTACAGTACTTTCATTTCCTCTACCGTAAAATGGTCTCCAAGCTCCCTTCCAACTGTAACATTCTATGATTTCATCTGCATCCTTCAAAGCCCATACGGTCTCCACCTTTGTAGGCCCCTTGCCTTTGCCATGAAGCAGGTGCTCCACGCTGAAGGTAGGATTGGAATAGGTGTGTTGCTGGCATCCTGAGCACCAAGCCATGATTGCACTGAATCTACTTCCTACATGCAATGTGTCCACTCTACAGCTAGGACTCCATCAAGGAAGTGATAGGTTTTGTTAGTGGCTCTAGTCATTACTTACGACATTGCTACTGTGGGGAAATGTGTTCCAAAGTCTAAGCAGCTGTCTTACAAAACAGACTTTTACATCTTATTTGAAGGTTGGGAACCTACTTGAAAAAAATATTTAGTTTTAACTACATAAACCGAGATTTAGGACTTAGAAAGTGTGGTAGGAGTCTCATATTCTGAGAATTTTAAAATAAAATGAAAGAAATAGCACACTGCTAGAGAAGCTAGTAGAACCTAGGTTAAAGGTTTTCTTTATAAATACCAGCCTCCCCGTTGAGGCATGCAAGAGGCTCTTGCAATGGAAGAACAAAACTCTATTTAAGGGCGCCTGGGTGGCTCAGTTGGTTGAGCGACTGCCTTCGGCTCAGGTCATGATCCTGGAGTCCCGGGATCAAGTCCCACATCGGGCTCCCTGCTCGGCGGGGAGTCTGCTTCTCCCTCTGACCCTCCTCCCTCTCATGTGCTCTCTCTCATTCTCTCTCTCTCAAATAAATAAATAAAATCTTAAAAAAAAAAAAAAACTCTATTTAAAATAATTTAAACACAACCAGAAAAATGTTCAATATTGCCACCTAGCCAGGAAAAGTGAACTCTGGTATCTGAACTTCTACATTTATAAATAAATTTTCTCTGAGTAGCAACCACCACTTTACTAATATTGCTTCAAAATGTAACACCTCCTTTATACAACCTCAGTATATTAAGCTGTGGAAAATTAATGGACTACTTTTAACATTGGCAATCTATTATTTTATTTTTTAATTTTTTTAAAAAAGATTTTATTTATTTGAGAGAGAGAACAAGCAGGGGGGAGGGGCAGAGGAAAAGGGAGGAGCAGGCTTCCCACTGAGCAGGGAGCCCGATGTAGGACTTGATCCCAGAACTCTGGGATTATGACCTCAGCTTAACCAACTGAGCCACCCAGGCATCCGGCAATCTATTATTTTAAATTAAATCTAAAAGATTTCTGTAATTGACTAAGGAAAATAATATTTACTTCACCAACGTTTTATGACAAAACTGAATGATACACTTCTTTCAAACACTTAAGCATTGCCTGAAGTCGGCTTGGCAAGAAATGTATAGAATGCTAACAATGGAAAATGCCCTAGAATTATTTGCGCAGAGCTAAGTGGAATATAAAACAACATATATTTACATATTATTGATAAATTGCAAGAGTAAAAGTTTTTTGAATCCTATGGAGTATTAGACAACTTGACATGCAGAACAGCCAGTAAAACATGTATCTTCACTGTTTTAAATGACTTCCCTATTCCACAACCTTTTTCCTTCCCTTCCAATGAAGATCTAATAGGTAATCGAGCCTAATGAAGTATGCTTTTATATCTCTGACATAATGATATTTGTTTAAGAATGTAAAGATTATCTACTAGTCATAAATTCAGTGCAATGTATAGACAAAACCCATCAAACCCTCATAATGATGGAGGTTATATTACTTAGGCAGAATTAATGTTCAGCCCACTCTCCATTTCAGGGAAGCACAACAATGCACCCTTGCAATTGGTATAGAGAAGAAAACTCTCATATGGATTTTCATAAGGGGAAGATTCAATTCGTTAACCTCTATGAAGCCAAACAAAATCCTTTCTTTAATTGGACTCTAATGTAGTCAATAATTTTGTGTAGAGATCACAAATTATCTTTCTCCAGACTGATTACCTATGGGAATAATTTCTATTGTATGCAAACTACAGAATATTGAAACTAGACTTCACTACCGAAAGCATGAAAATGAATATAGTTAAGCTCACATTAAACCTCATTTACAAGCATGCATGCTCAATGGGGGGCAATATGGCACCCAAGGGGGCAAAAATTGGTTCTTAGGGGAGAATTAAAAAAAAGCTTAGATATTACAATGATTTGTGACCTTCTAAAACCCAACATTCCCTGAGAAAATCTTATTCCTTAGCATTTATTTTCTCTCATTTAATGAAAATTTTCTTCTTAGGTGCTTGAATATGGGGGAAAAAACCCACTGAGAAACACTGACTTAAGATAAAATAAAAGCCAAGTTTTATCTCTAACATTTCCTTTTCCATTCTTAAAATCAAGGTTGCCTTTCATTTTCACCCAAATATGTACTGACACTTTAATATAATTTCCATCTTTTCTTGCTTGTTAGCTTTTCTCTGATTTTCTCTTCATTACATCCCTTTGAGCCAATAGCTGATGACTGGTGTGAATGTGAGAAATGGTTACTCCTTCATCTTTCCTCTCTTACTGATCGCTGATGTTACCACTTGCTGAGTGTTGGGCCTCCGTCGTCACAGTAAAGGAGAAGGCGCAACGTGGAGTCATAACTCCCAGACATACTGTGACAAGCCTGGCTACTGGGTCTATCCCCATTTCTGACTGTAATGGTCAATGTCGTGAAATGAGGGCAAGAGAAGGAGCCACAAAAAAACAGAAACAACTTTCTTAACATTTCAGGTCAGCTTCTCCCTTGGCAAATTAATTCTAATACATTCATAATTCTAAGGTACATCTTCATGACTGGTCAAAATAGGAAAACAGGACAAAGAAAGCATTCTATTCCTATTTCTTAATATTTGCCTGATACAAGGGGGCATGAAAATATGCACAGGATAAACTTACTGACTAAAGTATTTTAACAACTGCATTTCTGTGCTAATTTAAAATCTTTCAGAAGAGTTATTACTTACTTTACAAAATCTTAGTAAAATAAATCATAGAATTATCTCATTCATTTAAATGTTTTTCATTGCAAAAACCCTTTACACGATAATATTTCACAATAGAATGTGGCTTGCTCTTTTGTCACAAACAATTTAAACTGAAGCCGGAAGGTAGAAAATTCTTCTGAGGACAAAACATTGGTTTAGGAATCTGAGGACAGATCGTGACTTCATTATTTTATAATTGTTGATCCTTAAGTCAACTCAGTTATAAAATCTGGACGAAGTCACATATGTGTAAAGGGTGTCATAAAGGTCCTGAGGCTGAAACTACCTGAGAAGTAATGCTTGTGGTGAAGTGGGACAGCCATACAGCCAGAAGGAGACCACACTGAGCCCCTGGTATCCCCAACCGCCCAAGCTTTCATTACACAAACCATGAAGGTTCACGAGAAGGCTAATTCCTGAATTCAATAAGGTATCACCATTATGTTCCTGATATTTGCAGTTTATGTTTGATTATAATATAGCGCAATAGCACTCTACCTGAGAAAAAGTGAAGTAGTTTAAATTTTCCCCCAATCATCCGTAGAAGAATATGTCCCAGGTTATAGCATTTTACTACTTCCTACCTTACAGGACAAAGGAGGGAGAGTAGAGATAATAGAAAATGTGTGTGTGACATGCTGTAAGAATTAAATTCTTCTTCTTGTAAGTACACAATAAAATTTCAGAGGAATAAGCTTTTCAGGGGGTAGTAGACTCTGTGTCTTAGGTGATTATCTCCCTCCAAAGAATGGGAGGCCATTTTGCTGACATCTCTGAAAATAGACAACAAAAAAAGGGTGTTGGCACCATTTAAAGAGAACTATGCACTGATTTGAGGAGGTGCTGCCTTTGTAGATGTAACAGCTAAAATACAAAACAAAAAGACTACACGTTTAAATAGATCTATAAACTGAGCTAGAGCATAACTCCTCAAGAAGGATTAGAGAAATCTAGTCAAAATGCTTTGTTCCATTAATACCTGATTTGCTACATTTCCTAAGATTCACGGTTGATTTTTAGCTAACTGTGATTATTCCTAAAACTCAACTCACTTCTAAATTGTGGTCTTTGGGGGGCTTTTATGAAATTGCAAGAATTTATATGTGGTGCTTTGTGAGAGGCACCACCTAAGAAAACCTAATTTTTTACAGGCCAATGTTTGAAAAAAATTTTTCTTCCTTGGAATTCAGATAAATTTGGGGGGAAAATGTAGAGTTTGACTATCAACTTAAAGTGTCAGTATGTCCATATGAATTGAACATACAATCTATTTACTGAAAAGGAAACTGTAGTACTGGAATCTTCTAAGTGTCAATAGTCTTTGACTTTGTAAAAGGAATTTTAGGTCATTTTGGAGGTATACAATCTTCTAAATCAATGAAATTCTATATAGGCTCTCTTTTTTCCTCACACATTTGTAAAGGAAATGTTTAATGTACCCTTAAAATTTGCATAAATTAGACTGGAAGTATTGTTTAGTAAACTTAATAAGTGTTTTCAGAGGAAAGCATAAATGAAGAAGGGTGGACAAAAGGAAATTTTGATCTACATAATTTTAGGAAAATGAGAGAATGCAAGGATAGGACCATGAGTTATAGATCATTTTGCTTTAGTACTTGTTTCTTTGATTTTCGAGGGTCCTTCTGTTTTTGTTGTTGCAGGGAAAATAACAACAATTACGTCTGGAACATTTCCAATTTTTCTGCTTAGCACTGAAAAAATAATTGTAGCAACAACAACAACAAAAGCTTCTATAAAAATCATTTGAAAACTGCCATAGACTCGAAGCATAATTTTGTTGGTGTGGTACTATTGAGATCTCTTAAATGTTGAAAACAGAAATTTCTGTTGGAATCTTAAAGTTACCTTTTCCTATGTCCAGTACAATCCCCCCACAATGCTCACTAACATGAATGTTGAGACTTGAACTACATGTAGATGTAGCTATGCCTTTGTTCTCACATTGATATTTCTTCTTAAGCAATGCCCCCTTTTTTAGTCCTTGAACGTGAAGGCCACTTAAAATGGCCTTATTGTTTGTAACAACTTTTAGAAAAATCCATATGTTCTTTAATAGCAGCAGGCTTTCTCCCCAGAAAATACTCAATACAGTATCCTCGTGAGCCTATTGTCCTCAGATCGTTGTATTATATTCCCAACGCCTCTGCAAGTTCAGTCCTTCCTCCCTTGCTTGTGCTTCCTCCATTTTTTTTTTTTTAAATCATTTGGCCACACAGAGCTGCCTCATGTCATTCTTTGCATACATCATCTCTGTTTTTTCTCTTTTCCTGCATAATGGCCCAGCTTTTCTGAGAGTAGCTGTTGTCCCAAGTGTGATCCTTTACTAAAATGGGGAGTGAATGAAGGTGGAGCACAAATTATCTGGAAGCAAAGGAAAACCAGGCATTTGAAAAGGACCCAGAAAGGAAGGAGTAATGAACCAGAGTGGCCTGGATGAATTGCTGTAGAGGGAATTCTCAATTTTGACACAAAAGGAACATAGGGATACCAAGGCTGACCTAGGTGGCGGGGAGAATCTCCGTAGGAAGCCTGCCTCATAGGCTGGTCAGTACAGAGGGTTGAAGCCAGTAGCCTTCCAGATATGAACAGAAACAAATGTATTTTATGAGTAACAGTTAGGCATTCAAACATGCCCATTCCAACACAAAGTACTCTGAGGGGTTGACATCCCTTCATAATTCACGTTCATTGTTCCTCTAAGTAAAATATGTGTCCCCCTGTAGTTGTTCTGTTAGGAATTGTGCTTTAAAGGCAAGAGGACATTTTTGATAATGCACATCTTAAACTTTTCATTAAACTACCAAATTTAAATTCTACCTTTTTGTGCACTCTGACATTTTTGTCTGGCATTTTCATTAATTTTGCGACATACATAAATGTAGCTGAAATGTTAACTGATCAATACTTTGTCTCTCTCATGTAGCACTAGCGCTCCATTCCCTAAGGACCACACAGCAGAACAGAAATTAAATGTGTAAAATATCAAATGTTACTGTTAAACACAGCGGCACTCACTGTGTAACGACAGAAAAGGCTAAAACAATTCCAAATGGACAGATGGTACCACAAATTATCTACAATCACATTTAAAGATTAAAGTTTGTCCTGTAAAATAATTCTTTGACGCACACTGAAGTGTGTCCTTTCACTGATAGCTCAGTTGTCCAATTATTTTTGTGCTCATTACAGTGAGAAATGACAGTACTGAAGAGAAAGTGTGCACTCTGTTTTCTTTTTTCCATGTTGCACCCACTGACATCCACAAGAACACAAATGTCTGGTCAAGAGCCTGATGAAAATTAGACCCAATTTATGAGACATTTCCACGTCTACAATAGATGATTCCAAAGACGAGCAGGGCCTTCTGTGCCACATACGTCTGTGTTTGCTCTTAGGCATTCAATATTCATAGTAAAATTTAAAAACCTAATTCATAGCGTGCAGTAACAAGGACATTCCCAGGAACAAGCTCGCCTCTATTTTATCCCTTACCTCCCAGGCCGCTTGCAAGCTTCTAATCTCGGCCGCCTGCTCTGCATCTTTCCCAGCACACATAGGTAGGGCCAAAGGGGCTGGAGCAGCTCTAACCCTGCGTTTCTTTAGCTTTCCACTTGAATTGACATTGGGACAAAAAAATTATTGTTTTTCCATTTTGATTTTATTATTCTACATTTATTTTTGGATAGAAAATTAGCAAAGAAAAATAAAACGGAATAGGAAAAAAAAAGGCACTTAAACATTACGAAGTTTACTGATCTGGGCCTAAAACCAAGCCACATAATGTGCTCCGTGAAGCAGCTGCATTTATGAAAAAGTGGGCCAAGTGGAACCAATATTATAATAATAGACCCAAGATCCATCAACAGGGAATGATGGGAACAATATGTTTGTAACAATGGGGTGCTGCTCATACTCCTCTCCTAATGGAAAGCAGCTCTTTTCAATAAACGGGCCTAAAAGGGCTCTGGTTATGCAATGAGATCTTTGAAACATTTCTTTTCTTTTTTTTTTTTAAGATTTTATTTATTTATTTGACAGAGAGACACATCGAGAGAGGGAACACAAGCAGGGGGAGTGGGAGAGGGAAAAGCAGGCTTCCCACCGAGCAGGGAGCCCGATGCGGGGCTCGATCCCAGGACCCTGGGATCATGACCTGAGCTGAAGGCAGATGCTTAATGACTGAGCCACCCAGGCGCCCCAAAACATTTCATTTTTAAATACATCATTTAATATCTATAAGAGGAATTAAAATCCTACAACAGTATTTTTTCCTGAATTGTTATGAGACTTAGATTATAAGGTGCATATTAGAAAGCTCTTTTAGAAAGAAAATAATATCTGTTGTGCACTTTGGGCAAGGTTCTTTTCTGTGCCTCAGTTTTTTCCTCTGTATATCAGGAAAATAATAGTATCTATCTTATAATTATGTTGTCGGGAATATTAAATTCATTTATGCATGAAAGGCACTTTCGTGCCTTAGTACCTGTAAAACAGTTTCCTGTCACATAAATGCTCAGGAAGTATGAGTTGTTGTTATTTTTATATAGAGGATTATTGTATTATTATTTAGAGGATTATTATATTATTATATATTAGTTGTTATATATATAACACAGAGGATTATTGTATTATTTAGAGGATTTATATTATTATATATATAACATACATATAGCACATATATAATGTAATAATATACTATTATATATTGTTATTATATAGAGGATTATTATATTCTTATTTAGAGGATTAAATTCATTAGAATTTAAGTAAAGGTCGAGGGAAAATTGCTGCAGAGCATTAAGCTATGTCTATCATCATTTAATAACCAACTTTACTAGAGCAAAGCCCTATTTATGTGGCATCATTCAAGAAGACTTTCTCCTCTTTAAAAAATTTGCAGACTGATTGACTGGTTTATTGGCTGGTCTATTGATTTAGATAGCCATTTATTTTGGGAGCCTACCAAGTGCTAGATACTCTGCAGGTGATGCTGGAGTACGAGGGTGAAAAGGCAGGGCCCCCGTTCCCAGGGAATGCCCAGCTCAGGTCTAGATAAATGCTGTTCAGTTTTGTTATTTGTTATTTCAACCACATTCAGTAGAGTGTGATTCAGTGCTTCTATTCAATGAACAGTTAATATTATCATTTCTTCCTCAAAAGTACTCTCACTGCATATTCACATGCAGCTTGTGAGGACTTGTTTCTCACCATCAGTGTCTGCAGGCCCTTTTCCTTCCTTCACGGTGGCCTCCCCCTCTTTTTTGCAAGCATCTTGCATTCAGTTTGTGTTTTGTATGACCAAGGCTGTTGGAAACTGACTACAAGCTAAGAGAGATATTATTATATTTCCTCCTGGCGAACTCTGATTCCCTTATAGTGAAACCACTCAAGTATTATCAGATACATGTACTGAAGTTTCTTGGACTTTCAGTGCCTGATTTTTTTTTAATCAGAAGAAAATTGGGGAAAAAAGTCTGCCATCTTGAATTCATTTCACATGAGCAACCTCGGGAAGCCAGAGGGAGTTTATGAAAACTTACACAACACATTGTAATGTTAAAGCATTCGAAATGAATGTTCCTGAACGAATGACATAATTATAGAGATTTCTCTATTTTCAAATTTCGCAAACAGTTGTGGGGAATGACTTTGGAAAGAGTGAATCAAAGATGGCATCATGGCCCTTTCAGGAGAATATTACTGTGTCTGTCATAAGGCCCCATGGAACCTCGAAGTAATGGCATAAAATACACACAGAAACTCAGTATCGTCTTTTCCTCATTAACATCAAAGTGCCTCTATGATACTGAAAAATCATAATAAAGTTTGCCTAACAGTACCCTGACATATTTATTATGTTAAGGCACTAAATAAAAGAATATTGAAAGAGGCAGATTTTCTTTTCTAAATCCTAATGATGATGGCAATCGCTTTCTTTAAGGAGACAACAACATGTCTATGGGAAGCTGGCCGCCTAACTTTCTGGTAACTTACAACACAAAGGGACATACTCACTCTTTGTTCCATGTGCTCAGACATTAATGAAAGTCCCATACAAGGCCTGAGAGAAGGACAGAGCTCAAAGTGCTAAACAGATGTGCATACACTCATTTGAATGGTAATACTAAAATGTTGAATTGTTACTATAATTAAGGCTCTTCTTGTAAGCCTCCATAATAAAGTCAGATTTTGCTAACCTGGAAACTATAAGGAAGCATAAGGTACTCATATTCTAACAAATATGACAATAAAATAAAGGATTTCGAAAGAAGGACTCCACTTAAACTTCAAACTGAAATCCTGAATAAGCAAAACTAATGTGAGAGCAGAAAATCCCAGCTAAAGCTCAGAGGAAAGTGTTCTCTCAGATTTTCGAGCTCTGCAAGTTGGTCTCATCAGCAGTTTTTAAATAACCAAAGTAAAAGGCCACAAGATGAACACTGTTAGAGAACTATTTGGATCTATCAAATTCTCACTTGTGCCTTTTTAAAAACTGAAAATCTCAGAAACAATAAAATGTCTCTTAAATAGGGTCACATCCACTTCCAATTGACTCACATATTCAAACATTACCAACTAGCATCCTACTGCCAACGATTTTCCTATTTTGAAAAAAAAAAATCTATAAAACAATAAAATAAAGACGAGGATGGTCAAGATTATTAATTTTTTTTAACACTAAGGACTTTTCTTGGTGCTGTTATTGGGATTTGGAATTATGCAATATGTAAAATTTTACTTTTTGACTGTCATGGAGAAAATTATATATTGGCTGAGATATCTTGCTTTCCGGAAATCTGGGGGGGGGGGGGGGGATGTGTATTCTTGGACTCGGACCTTGAACGATCCATCAGGTTCCTGCCCACGGCAAATCTGTCCAGTCAAGTCTTAAAATAGGAGTTTTAAAATGGCCACATCAACATAACTGTTACTATAGCCACAGAAACATGCAGCTATGATTACTGAATTTAATGAATAACAATGTAAGTAATAAAGAATTATCATACCACAAAAGCAGCGAGGCTCCTTGGGGGTGAATCCCAATCAAAGCAACTATTAACGTAGTATGCAGCATTTACGAGCACCATGACACAACGCTTCATTCTGATAAAGTTTCTTAGTAGCAGCTGTAAGGAGGATGAAAATATTATCAGAATTTGCAAGACTAAAAACCATCAGATATGGTACAAAATTCTTCAAGCTTAGTGTGACTTAAAAAGGATTCAGAAAGTTAATAAAGTTGTAAGAATATACCAAGCAATTTGGCTCAAGAGTTAAAGGAAGAGAAGTATCTCTGAAGAAAGTAGAAAGAACTGAATTACAAGAGCAATTTCTCAGCTAAATATATTTTCTTAAATAATATTATTATGTGGGTCGGGCTACTTTTGTTCAAAAGAAAAAAAAAATCTAAAATCTCCAAGAGATTAAGAACATTTATATACTGTGAACCTTAAATATATATTTTTTTACTCTTAAATCTCATTGTGATTTTAAGATTCTTTAAATGCTTTAACTTCAAGATATTTCAAAGTGAAATGGATAACGTGAAATGTTTTAATTTCACGTCTTAGAGGAAAACCTGTCAAGTGTTGCTTTATTACAGAAAACAAAATTTTCACCATTTTTGTAGGAACCTCCCTTATTTACTATCAATTTTTCAGTCTCTGTCTCTCGGTCTCTCTCCCTCTCTCTCTTATTCTCTCTCTCTCTTTTCCACAATCAATTTAACCTATATTTTCTCATTGCTTTTTTCATAATTTTGGAGTTAGGAAAAAATTTATGGTAACCAAATGCTTTACAAAATCTTTCATTAAAACGGTATATGAGAATTGATATAATTTAAATCTAACATGTAAAACAAGGCATGACTACAACTATAAAAAGAATAGCCCCTCTACTAGATGAGGGTACAAAAAATGATCTACAACTGTGTTACTAATTAGACTACTATGTCTGCAGGTTAATATTTTGCTAATGCCAAATATACTTCGATACTGATCTGGTATTTTTAAGAAGTGAAGCTTCTTGAGGTCACTTGCAAAAAATATGTGTATGTGTGTGTGTATAAATATAGATGCCTGAACAAGCATACCAGTTTTAACAAGTTGTTAAAATGGGAATTCTTTCGCGAAAAGAGTCACCCTATTTGTTTCCTTCTTTCCTTCCTCCCCTGATGACCTTCCTTTTAGAGCTCCTTTTATTACTTTTATCTCTAATTGTGAAAAAAATGTAATCTGTATTTCTATTTAGATAGATATTGCATTTGTAATTCATGCACTGTCTTTAAACAATCAAAGATCCCACTGTTTATGGTGAATTGATTAGATTAAAAACAAAACTAGTTTTAGTCTTCTAATAGCACAGAAAATCGTTAAATATTTTCACACACACAAATGAGTTCTGTAAACTTTATAGCCATAGCAAAGACATTTTATTTTAGCTGCGTTAATTGGAAGTAAACATTTTTTTAAAGAGGTAGCTTAGCACCCTTTCTTAACTTGGTATCAAACCTAATTTAAATCTAGGTCTAAATTACAAGATGCAGAGCCCTAGTTAAAATTTCTTCATGACAGAAAAATCAGATGTGCTGGTTTTCTATTTTCTTCGCCAAAAGTGCCAATAAAAGTTCATTTCTAAAAGACCATAGTCAAAATCTAATTAACAGGAAGGTTTCCCTTAAAAGATGGAGCCCCCTCTCTTGTGGATTAGAGGGAAGAGCTTTACCCAGGGCTCGCTTTACACACACCTGCACCATACCTGTGGGTGGTCTGGACATATATTTGAACCTCAGCCTTTGGTGGTTCTCATTTACACATTCCATGGCAATCAGACAGTATTTTATGTTCAAAATGATCATTCTTTGGCTAATGCAGGAATACATATCCGTTCTACGCAGCGCCTACAGTATCCCCTTTCCATTCTGACCACCCCCATCCAATTTATTAGTTTGGTATTGTCCTTGTTTGATCTCTTACGGAAAGGAAGGGAAGAGAGAGAAAGAAAGAAAAAAAAAAAAAAAAAAGGAAAGAAAGAGAGAAAGAGCCATTTCACATAAGTAGATGATCAAAAATTCCCTAGTCTTCCCCCCGTCCACGCTTCCAAGGTTTATTTGAATTTTCCTAGATGTTTTGCAGATACAGTCAGGTCTTCCCAGAGGGATTCATCTTTCCTTGCTTTTTACCTGTTTAGAGAGTCTGTTTTCCTCTTCAATGTACTTCTGTTCTTTGGGTATTAATGTTCGTAAGCTGGCTTTCACCTATACATCAACATACGTGTCTGTTAGGGACTCGCATATTACCAACGTTTACAAGTTTTTCACGCAGTTCAACCTGCAACAATGCCTAAAGTTCCAAAGTCCTGGCTGCTGCGCTCACAAAGCACAAACGTATACAGTTGCGCACGCACGCGCTTGCACCGCCGACGCCGGCAGGCAGCGGCCGCCGCCCACTGCGCAGAAAGTGCGGGTGTGCCAGGCAGTGGCGGAAGCGCCCTGTCCGGGCCGCGTCAAGGCTTAGCGAAGACGAGGAACGACAGAAATTCTCTACAAGCCGGGAACAAAGGCTTTCACGAAACTGAACTCTTTAGCAGTACGAAAAAGCCAAAGTTAAGACTTACAGCATTAAAAATCACATCTATTTCAAGATAGATGACCCCCTTTGTTGGCCCTGTCAGCTGCTTGTTTTTCAAGACGTAGGCTTTCTGTTCACCATTTTGAATCTGCGGGAAAAGGACATGACAGCCGTCTGTCTCGCGGTCTCCGCTGAATACGCTCCCTCAGTGACCTTTGACCCCCAGCTGCTGAAACTGACAGAGAACCCAAAACAACTGTGGCAATTCTGACAAGTACCTGTTCATTACCAGGATCAAGTCTGTCAGGAAAAATTAACTATCATGGGATTCAACATGGCCGTGAATCGAGTATGTTAAAATTTTTAGTGTTCTTATTACAGACCTTGGTTGAGAAATGACAGATACAGAGCTGAGGGTTTTTTTTTTTTTTGGTTTTTTTTTTTTTTTCCCCCTTGAGCAAAAGCAACACAGAGCAGCGTGTCAGGTGAATAAAACTTACAGACAGCAATGGTATAGCAACTTTGCCCAGAAAGTCAGCACTTCGATCCCGATCTTCATCATAAACTGTCACCTCAAGAACTGAATGGATATCTTTAATGTTGCTGCATGATAAATATACGTAAGAAGAAAAGACTTCATCAGTGGGGAACGAGAACAAAAATGCTTTTGAAAATTTAGATGGCTCCAGCTGGTTTTGTGTGTATGTGTTTTTAGGTATGCTATTTGCATATACACATACACAAGGTAGCTTCGTATCGGACAGAATTTCCCGTGATGCACCTTCGTAGACTACAGTGTTGGTTCTGTGACCTGGAACTTTGAACACTATTGTAATTCCAAGTTATAATTTTTAATGAAATACAATTTTCCATCTGGATGGGCACAGAATTGGCGTAAAAAAAAATCAATAAGTGGCACTGATGTTTTTGAGACTTTTCCCTCTCATTATTATCACAATAATTCCTAGCTTCCTATTAACCCCATGTAAAACTCCATTAAATTTGATATCAGCAAGAGTCACAGTATATCTCATACAATTTTTCTTTTTCTGTAATAGTAGGACATCTCCTTTGTTTACAGTTCCTACCAAAACACTGACTTATTTCTGGTAGGTTTATAGTAAAAACTAACCAACACAGAAAACAGAATGGAGAAAATGTAACATTGATAGCTATTGTACCACCCCAGGATTTAGAAATTAAATAGTGTCCCATTACGTTCCAAAGACAACGTATGTTAATAAACAACTGTGCGAGCTCTTCATTTTTGTTTCTGGAAAAGTAAACCCCAGTTGCTGACAGCCTCTATTCTTTGATCAAACTGTTTACCAAGAAAACATGAATTAAGAGAAAACAAAACAAAAAAAAGAATATATTCATTACTGAAAGACTGCAACCACGTGTGAGAAGGGGCTTTATCGGGGCACAATCAATTAATGGCTTTGATAATAATCAAACCTATTCATTCAGTTATGCATTCCAGAGAAGAACACTCTCAACAATCTTCTTAGGAGTGCAAGTCTACTGACCAGGCTTTCATCTCGTATAAAAATGTGGAATTCCTTAAAGATAAGTTGGTCAGATAATTAAATCTGATTAGTTACTCGCTCTTAAGCAGAGACATTATAAGAAATTAATGAGGAATTTAGCAGTTTTCATATACAAAAAAATTGAACTATGTTAGAAAACTTTTAAGAAATACTCTGTTTGGAGAGTTTTCCTTTGTTCAGAGTTCATTTCTAAAGCCCCGTCTAAAACACACACACACACACACCCTGGACTTAGGAGATACTATGGTGTAGATCAGCAGCTTTCAGTGCGTGGTCAAAAGATTTATAAACTTTTTTTAAAACAAAAGGAAAATTAACCCGAATGGTGTTCTGGTAACTGGGACAATACTTAATATCCTTATTGTACTAAAATGCAACAAAGCAAAACTAAAGCATCTCTGAATTCAAGACTGGATTGTTTGCTGATTTGGGGAATGGAACAAATAGAGCTTTGTCCTCCCTGGTGTCAATGCAGTTGGGGAGAATTTCAATAGAAAGTATAAAAGGAAGAAGCAGGATGGCCATTCAGTTAATGGAAGCAAAATCCTTAGTCAAACCATATAAAAATCACAGTTTTAAAAAAAAGAACCTGTGAAAACAAAGAAAAATGGCGTATTCTTTCCCCAGGTCTCTCTGTCGGAAAGGTATTACAATTATGATATTCGCTGTTGGGAGCAGCGGCTGTCCAGATGCAGAGCTGCTCATCAGTTAAGAATAAACACACACACAAATATCTCAAAAATAAATATTATTAGCTCCATTTTTGAAAGGAGCTCAAGGTAATGATTACTTACAATGTGAAGATTTTGTTCCACTCGGGATTAAGATTTTTGTAGACGGTATGTGTCAGCAGCCTATCATTGTTCAGTTCAACTACACAAAATGGGTCACTTTTACCTACGAGAGATTTGGGGGGGGAACATTTTTAGTATAAATAACACCCACAGTTCACAGTGTCATGATCATGGCCACATCGCTTTTCTGAAAAGTTTTATGAAAAACAAAAAGGAACATACAGTTTAAAAAATTTAAACATCAAAATAGAGTTAGATGTAACTGGAGAGTGTTAACAATTGTGATTCCTAGCAAATTAGAACCTGAAAAAAGTAAAAGAAAGGAAATTATAGAGCTGGTATTTTGATTTGTACTTATTCTTTTTTTTTACAAAAAATAGTAATAAATATTATGAGAGAAACTGTGATGCATGTCCATCCCTCAGTCAGTTTTTATTTAGTTCTATAAAGATCATTTGAAAGGCTCAACCCCTTCACTTTTACGCATATATTTTCCAACTCCTCCGACTCATCAGTAACTTTTAACAGAAATTTCTAAACAAAACTGAACAAATTTATGTTGGGAAAACTGCTATATTACAGAATGACACCATTGTAATGTGACTTTAGATTCCCTCCTGAAATGTCTCTGGCATCACAAGAAGGTAAATTAAACCCTCAGAGGCAGAAAAAATTTTGCCATTTGAAACTTAAGCTCAACAACCAATCTGCATGTTAAAGAGCAGTATTTTTTCCTGTCCACTGAGAGTAAAGAATTTGGAAGTTATCATCTGTTTACAGCGAGCCTGTTCTGCCATAATCAAATCTTGTCCGTTCGGCAATTATATTTTGTGATATCCTCAATATTTTGTAATGTCATGTCCTGTATTATAAGAACCCCATAAAGTCAGAGGCTCTATGGGGGCAGCATTAATGATATTAGTGCTGCGTGTAATTTGTTTGATACCTTATACAAATGACAATGAAATCAATATTTAGACAAAGCTGTCCAGAGGTCATATCTTTTAAACTACAATATTGATTTAGACTACATAAGAGGTTAATGTGCATATTATTAACTTTAATGATAAAGAATAATTGTTTTAAATGCATTGTGAATTGTAGTCACAGTAGTTTACACTTCTGTGAAAGCTTAAATATCATTGAAGATTTTCAATTAAATTTTAATAGGAAGGAATTCATTAGCTATCAATGACAGATAAGTCATGTATTCCCACACAGCAGTGTATTTACTTTCCATATTGTGATTCTTAAAATGAGCCATACAAACTTTGACTCACCTTTAATTTAATTTATTAGTTATAGAATAAAAAAAAAAAGAGTAAATATATGTGTGTTAGTTCAGCGGCCTCATATACCCCAGGATGACTGCATAATTTAGCAGTATGGTAGTCTTTTCAATTTTTGGTCTTGGGAACAATTTTGAATAATGAATAGAGAATCGAAAGTCTTTGAGGTCTGTTGACATTTTTATTTCTGCCTTTGGATCTGTATTTTCCTTTTTTTTTTTTTTTTTAGTCATACACACATACACACCATGGAAGACAGAATTCAAAAAAGAACATTTTGTTCATTAAAACAGTGCAAAATGTTTTATTTGCCACATCAACAATTTTATTTTCTTCCACGGAATTCAGGTACAAGCATAAAAAGTGGATTCAAACAATTTCAAAAGCCTTACTTATTCTTAAGGCCCATATAAAGTCTTTTCACCTAGCTTTGTACTGGGTAACATGCATACCATAAGAAAGAGGACACACACTACCACCTCAAATAATTTATAAAAGGGTTGGAGAGATTTAAAAAATCTACCTGTAATGATCAGAGAGAAAATTAAAGCCATATTTATTAGAATTCCATGTCAGAAGCATCACTATTCTGCCATCACTTTAGACAGAACATTAGATTGATTAGTGTTGGAACTTCTACCTAAAAGACAAGTGGAACATTCACACTCTTCCTGGGACCTTCTTTTAATTTTTCTCATATATGTGTACATTCATGTAAATCTTAATTTAGTTAAAAAAAACTATATAAAGATAGCACTTTTGGGCATTTCTGTTTCCTCATTTTCACTTGCTTTACTTCAATTACTATTATATTTCAACTGACTTGGTTTTACTCGCCCTCAAATGATCAGCAATGTGTAACAGATGCAGTCAAAACTGCCCCACCTCTTCAATAGCAAAACACAAGAACAAACTCCAGAGACCAAAATCTATTGGGAAAACATTTTACTTTATTTTATTTTTATTGCCCAGTGTGGAGCCCGACACGGGGACCGAACTCATGACTGTGAAATCAGGACCTGAGCTGAGATCAAGAGTCGGACACTTAACCGACTGAGCCAAGAGGTGCCCTGAAAATATTTTTACTTTAAACTTCTACCAGCAGAGAATGCAAATCTTCACTTGATTTCTTTTCTACAGGAATTACATTCAATTGTGTAAGAGACTTTCAACCACATGGAAAGTCTCTTAAATCACCACTTTCTTTGTTACTCTACCCGTATTTGCTGACAAAAGATCTGGAGTCTTAAAGAAACAAAATCTGTTCTTAATGATTAACGCTTCCCATATCTTGGTAAGAAACTAATCCATTTATCAAAACCTACACCCATGAGGCTGTGGGTATCCATATTTTCTTACTGTGTAGTTGATTAGTTTGCAAGACCATTCCTAGGGAAAACTGGTTATCTGCCGTTGACCACCACATTACTTATTCTCTCACTCACTCTCTTCTATTAGGATGAAGACATTGAAGCCCTAGAGACAATGCTACACCCACCAAAAACAGTGTAAGCACCTTCTGAAGCCACTTCTCAGTCATTTTGCTAGATTAAATTCCAGGGGCATTCCATCATTGGCAAAAATATTCTCTTACATGTACCTGCTTTTAACTTGAAATGGGTAAGTAAGGTAAATTTTAAGAGACCATATTAAACACTGTACCAAATGTAATGGTGCTTACATTAAAAAAAAAAAGAGAGAGAGAAACTTTTATCTTAGACCAAATTACTACTTAACACAGCTTTAATTAAATATATTTAAATGTGGGGCGCCTGGGTGACTCAGTCGGTTGAGGGTCGACTCTTGATTTCAGCTCAGGTCATGATCTCAGGGTTGTGAGATGGAGCCCCGCCTTGGGCTCCCTGCTCGGCGTGGAATCTCCTTGAGATTTTCTCTCTCCCTCTCCCTCTGCCCCTCCCTGCACTCTCTCTCTGTCTAAATAAATAAATGAAATCATAGATATATATAATTATATATCTATGATTTTATATATATCTATATTTAAATATAAGGTACCAGGCAAGACCTTTCCCAATTTCCCAATAACTATGCCATATCTTAGTAGTTAGTAGGCCACACATATGGGAAGACCTGGCTAATGTTTTGACCACAGATTCATTCACTCAACAAGTAATTATTACTTACCATGTACCAGGCAGTGTTCTATGCATTGAGGAGACATAAGTGCATAAAACAATAATTATGATAAGCCTGACCTCATGGTGTTTACCTTAAGGAAAAAAACAATGAATACACACATTTTATGGTATTGTAGAAGGTGATAAGTACTATAGAGAAGGAGTTAGGAACAGCAATGAGGAGTACTGGTATGTATGTGCAATTTTTTAAAGGACCGTCAGAGAAGGTCTCACTGAGAAATCAGCATATGGGCAAAGAAATAGAAAAGGCAAGGGAGTAGGCTCTGGGCTACCTAGAACAACAGGTTGTGGAAAGGTCAGAGAAATGGCCATGCCTGGTGTGTCTAGGAATATCCAAGAAGCCAGTGTGACTGAAGGAATGAATTGAGGGAAGGGGAAGAGTAGAGGGTGAGGTGTGGGGAGGGTGGCAGGTCTCTGCAGGATACGGTTTTCTCTACAAGTTCTAGGAGAAGCTTTTGGAGGTATTCGGGCTGCGGCGTGACATGATCTGACAGCTGCTATTTGGAGAATAAGGTGGAGAGAAGCCAGTGGAGGAGGAAGTGGGAAGAGTTAGGAGGATATTACAATCCAGGTGATGGAAAGTGCTTGGATTCTGAATATACTCTGAAGGCAGAACCAACAGCGTTTGAAGATGCCAACAGTGAACAATCTCTTATGCCTGATACTGTTATTTGCCGACGGAAAACAATTCCCTGAGCTTAGCCAAGTCGGTCTTTTATTCCCCCAAGGACAAGAAGCATTCAACAAAGGACCCAGGGTAGTTTTCTCTAGAATCTGGCAAAGAGGAAAATTTACGTAAGGAGAGAGCAGCCAATTTTATATTTAACTTCTATTCATCTTTTCCTTCTATAAAGTTATGTTTTTACAGTTATCAGTAATGGATGCCAACATCAGGTCTTTACACACTATGTTATTTTCAACTAATTTAGAAAGTATCCTTCTGCCACTGCATGATTCAAGGGTAATTAAAAATTAACAGCAATTTCAACCAAAATAATAGTAAACGTACAATATCAAATTCTATAAACTTACCACTAAAAAGCATTCACCATAGTTTTATTTTAAAGAAGTGGCTACACACAGTTAATGTGCTTATCTGGCTTGCTAAATGATGCTTTAAATGACTGGCTTTTCAGTTCCTAAATTTTGCAGCCTTGATTATGTGCCACTTAAACAACCGAAAACAATCACAGAAATACCAGTGATGGACCTAACCATTAATTATCTCCTTAATTATTCCTTCCTTTCATCCTTTTATCATTCTAGTTGGACCCCGTGATATGCTGCTGTGCTTGCTGAGAGTGTCTGGGGAGTGGGATTGACTACAGGATGCGGTATTGAGGTCTACCAAGTACACTGTGTTCTGCAAAGCTCTGAAGAGTGATGCAAAGCTGCTCCATGTGATGATTTTACTCAATACTGTATGGGCAGAAGTGCAAGGAATTAAAGGCAGCATCCAAAGTTGAACTGTATTTTGTTTCTGATAATTTTTGGCTATTTAAACAGCCTCAATGTATGGGAACAGATTATATAATCCCTTATCTCCCTCTTAGTCATTCTTGTCATAAGACTAAAGCTGACCTGTGGGTACCAGCTGGCTTTCTCTTAACTTTCACCGTTTGGGCTAAAAAGTGCAAGATTTGGGTTTGGATACAAGATAGAAATTGCTGCAGTGCTTGGTGAGGATCAGAGCAGTGGGGCTGATTGTGTTAACCGCCATGACAGCTGAAAGAGTCTTAGCCTTGCTTGAGAACACTGCAATTTTCCTTGTTGACAATTTTCTAGAGAGAAACAGGAATACCTCTGGAAGCATTCATTACTTATTGAACGCCTGCTCCTCTCACCCTGGAATTTTAAGTATGATTAAGACACAGTCCAGCACTCAAGGCACGCACAGTTTAGTGAGCATGATAGGCATGTAAATACACAATTATAATGCAGGACTGTTAGTGCTGTAATAAAGGTAAGTAAAAGGTACAATGGGAAGCATATCATTCTCTAGCTCTAGAAACAGGAAGGGAAAAGGAGGCAAAGACTTTTCCTCAGTGGGTGAGATGACCCTGGTGATCTATGGTGATTACACATCTCTACTGCCAACAGCTTTAGAGAGAAGGACGATTATCTAACAAGAAGACTTTAACAATTTATGATAAGGAATATTTAGCTTAAATTTGTTTCTTTATCTTCTTTATCCCTTTGATACGGACTCTATAACACAGCAACTTAGATCTATGTTATGTAGTGACTATACAATAGATACTTAAAAATATTAGGTTAGGACTAATGCGCATTTATCCGTAATCTCGTTAAATACCAGGGGCTATTTATTTTCCCTATGGATTTTTACAGGGGGAAAAAATCTCCCAAGGGAGTTAAAATTAGAGCTTCTTCTCTCTTAACTTAAAAGTAAATCTATAATAAATTTTAAAGCACATGCTCTAACACTTAAATTCTTACGGTGAAAAGCCATTCCTACAGCAGTAAAAACAGGTCAGAATTGTCTCCAATGGGCACCTTTTCTGGGCGTCTTCAAAGCAGCACAGAGGACTGAATGGGATGTGCTGACTGGCTAATTCTCTCTCACTCTTAGCCCTTGCTCTTTGGGGTCACAACACTGACACGTTTATAAAGAACTGTGGGAAAGCCTGCACCACCCCTGCTAGCTTGTTACCTGTTACGTGGGCAAGTGGATGGCTTCAGTTTGTGCAAACTACTGGTTTGAGCATTAAAGTCACTCAAAAGATACTGAATGATATTCTTGCTCCCAGAATAGAAAGTTAATCCTGATCCATCAGTGGTGGGCTTTGTCCAGGGTCATTTTGCTGCTGACAAGAAGCACACTTTGCTGGATGTGGTGTGTTATAGAAATGTGTGTGTAGGGGGATACCCAGTGACCACCTCTTTGTTGTCCTGTCTCTGAAAACACAGAAGGCTTTCAATAGCATGGAAAGCAGTTCATATCCATTGGGGCCTTTTATTTGGGGCCTACCTTGCACAAATTAAGCTCCTTGGTTTAATTTCCTCAGGTGTCACAGTTCGAAATGGCTATACTTTAATCTTTTTTTTTTAATTATAATCAAGATTGCCATCTGTCCTTTCCACAAACTGGAATTTCAATCATAACATATAACAATGTTGTACGTAGATGAGGGAATTCCACAGGGTCCACCAAAACAAAAAGCTATGTGCATTGGATATATCTTCCAATCCTTCCCTTATCACTGGAGATGGGGTTTTGACCTTTGCTTTTTTTCATCAACTGACCTAAACATATTTTAAACATCTGATTGGTAGAAATACATTAACTGCCACTACTCACTAAGTTCCCACTGGGTCTGATTCTGGGACTGAGTAATAATAACTGGGCTTCCCTTTTCTCACTAAGTCATGAGTTGTGGCTCTCAGCCCATTAGACCTAATACATCCTTTTTCATATTGAAGATTTTGTAATGTCCTCCTTAAATTTTTGAAATAAAAATCAATCATGATTTCAAAATTTCATATAATGCCTTAATGCCATAATAAAGGAGGACTAAACTGAAAGTTGTTTATAATAAAATCATATGTTTATTTATTCAACAAATATTTATTGAGTGCCCACTATATGCCAGGCCATGTAAACAAAAAAGGGAAATGTCCCTGCTCTCTTGGATTCTATTTGTAGTGGGGAGGGAAGAAAAAGAGACTAAATATTGAACACAATTAAGAAATACATTATATTGTATGTTAGGGAGTGATACGTGTTAATGAAAAATGGAAACAAACAGTGCGGCATAAGGGTTTTGAAGAATGTGGGGGAGGAGCATAGTTTATAAATATAATTAGTGTGGTTGGAGTAGGCTTCACGGAGAAGGTGAGATGTGAGCAAAGACCTGAAGGAAGTGAAGGAGTACTCAAATGGATATCTGGAAAGAAGTATCCCAGGAAGGGGCAAGAGCTAGAGCAAAGGCCTGGTGTGCTCAGGGACCCTGATATAGTGGGGCACAGTGAGCACTGGGAACAGTGGTGGAACATGTCAGAGAAGTAAAGGGGAACCAGATCATGAACCAGATTGCCATGGAGGCAATCCTAAGGTCTTTGGTGTTCACTGTGTAAAATGGCAGCCATTTGCATGGCTTGAGTAAATAATATGTATTTCAAAACCCTCAACTTTATGGTCAACTAATCTTCGACAAAGCAGGAAAGAATGTCCAATGGAAAAAAGACAGTCTCTTCAACAAATGGTGTTGGGGAGATTGGACAGCCACATGCAGAAGAATGAAACTGGACCGTTTCCTTATACACACACAAAAATAGACTCAAAATGGTTGAAAGACCTAAATGTGAGACAGGAGTCCACCAAAATCCTAAAGGAGAACACAGGCAGCAACCTCTTCGACCTCAGCCGCAGCAACTTCTTCCTAGAAACATCGCCAAAGGCAAGGGAAGCAAGGGCAAAAATGAACTCTTGGGACTTCATCAAGATAAAAAGCTTTTGCACAGCAAAGGAAACAGTCAACAAAACCAAAAGACAACCAACAGAATGGGAGAAGATATTCGCAAATGACATATCAGATAAAGGGCTAGTATCCAAAATCGATAAAGAACTTATCAAACTCAACACCCAAAGAACAAATGATCCAATCAGGAAATGGGCAGAAGATATGAACAGACATTTTTCCAAAGAAGACATCCAAATGGCCAACAGACACATGAAAATGTGCTCAACATCACTCGGCATCAGGGAAATACAAATCAAAACCTCAATGAGATACCACCTCACACCAGTCAGAATGGCTAAAATTAACATGTCAGGAAATGACAGATGTTGGCGGGGATGCGGAGAAAGGGGAACACTCCTACACTGTTGGTGGGAATGCAAGCTGGTGCAGCCACTCTGGAAAACAGTATGGAGGTTCCTCAAAAAGTTGAAAATAGAGCTATCATATGACCCAGTAATTGCGCTAATGGGTATTTGCCCCAAAGATACAAATGTAGGGATCTGAAGGGGCACATGCACCCTGATGTTTATAGCAGCAATGTCCACAATAGCCAACTGTGGAAAGAGCCAACATGTCCATCGACAGATGAATGGATAAAGAAGATGTGGTATATATCTACAATGGAATATTATGCACCCATCAAAAGGAATGAGATCTTGCCATTTGCAATGACGTGGATGGAACTAGAGGGTATTATGCTGAGCAAAATAAGTCAGAGAAAGACATGTATCATATGACCTCAT
>NW_023270426.1:63450018-63531119 GCF_011800145.1 Mirounga leonina
TAGACATTGGGGAGGGTATGTGCTATGGTGAGCAATGTGAATTGTGTAAGACTGTTGAATCACAGACCTGTACCTCTGAAACAAATAATACATCATATATTAAAAAAAAAAAAAAGAATAAGATAGCAGAAGGGGAAGAATGAAGGGGGGGGGGGAATCAGAGGGGCAGACGAACCATGAGAGAATATGGACTCTGAGAAACAAACTGAGGGTTCTAGAGGGGAGGGGGGTGGAGGGATGGGTTGGCCTGGTGATAGGTATTAAAGAGGGCACGTTCTGCATGGAGCACTGGGTGTTATACACAAACAATGAATCATGGAACACTACATCAAAAACTAATGATGTAATGTATGGTGATTAACATAACATAGTAATAAAAAAATGCAATCTAGGCTCAGATAATCATGAAATAGATTTAAAACCTTATTAACGTCTATATTTAATCTTGCAGGACATGGGACAATTTCACTAGTTAAGACTGTCTAATACTTTGTAGACATTTAGCATCCCCATCCCACTCCCACCAAATTCCAATAGCACTCCCCCTAAACACTGTGGCAACTCAATTCTCCCACAAATTCTCAAGAGGGTAATACTGCCTCCTCCAAATGAGGATCATTGCCCTACAGCAACAGTTCTTAAACATTTTCATCTTTAGGGACTCTTAAAAATTTTTGAGGACATCAAAAAGCTTTTGTCTATATAAATTATATCTATCAGTTGACCATTTTAGAATTTAAAAATGACAGCATGTAAAACTATCATTCATTTGAAAATGACATAATAAATCCATGACATGTTAACATCAGAGCAATCAAATATATAGCCTTTGAAAAATTGCATTGTACATTCAAGAGAGAGTGAGAGTGAGAAAAGAAAATAACATCCTCGTATTATTATGAAAATAGTTTTGACTTTAAAAGATCCTTAAAAGGGTTTTGGGGATCGCTGGAAGCCCCTGGGCCACACTTTGAGAACCATGACTAAGAGCAATGGGAATAAAGCACAATGTAAATATGAATTTATTTCCCTTGCGATCTAGAACTAGATGCAAAAGAATATTTATAGTATTGTGTATAACAAGATGCATTCTTGAGTCCTAAAATTGAACCATCTTGGTATATGCTGCAAAGCTTGAAATTTATGAGAGAAGAACAAGAAATAAAATGAGACAGATAAGAAACTGGGAAAGAAAGAAAAGGGAGCCTATGGGATCTATAAAATGAGAAGACACTATGAAAAATTTATGTCCAAGCTTTTGAGTTTAGATAAATTATGGTAAAAACATTTAAGGATTTTACTTCAACTAATTTTTAATATAGAAACTATATGCACATCACTTGTTACAAGATTGAAAACACAAAAGTTATTTGTCTAAAAATATAAGTATAAATATTTATTATAAGCTCCTTTGTTTTTGAAAGTTCTCATAGTTACTTTAGGACATACAGTAAATATATATTCAACTAGACTCCCCACAGAAAAGCATGAGGTTTCAGATAATCTCCCTTATAAGTAAATTAATTAGCTGGAGAGATCCTTTGCAGTAGAATAAAATTCTTTAGACTGAAAAAATTAAGGACTCTAGTAGGTGATTAAACCTTTTTTTAAAAAATATTTTTAGGCAATAGAACTGAAAAATGTCATCTGCCAAGCCTTGTCTTTAAAATATCTTTGTATTTTTATTTCTCTTCTACAAAATATCTACTCATTCAAGAGTCTGTTATTCATCTTGGCACCTACTGCAGGATCTCTGATTCTGAGGGCTGGGAGAAAAGCCTCAGAGGCCAAGTTTGAAAGCTGATCTAGGGCTTGAATCCTCTCTTGCTATCAGTTAGTCTCACAGGCTCTGGTTTAACAGGGCCAGTGATGGGGAAATTGCCACCTCCACAGGTCTATTCTGATACATTTTTAGGCAATTATAATTTTGGGGAAGTGCTTCTTTATACGGCACACAAAATTATGTCTCTGTAACTTTTACCTATTTTACGTAGTCATTTTTTAACTTTAAATGAATTAATGGGTGTGAAGTGAGGGCATAGCATCTGTCACTTAGATTATCTGATTAATGTTCATTACCTGCCCCCCTGAGCTGGATAATGTGGATGGCTTGCCGAGCATATATTCTAACTTCTGGTGTCTCTTCCTGAACGAGAGAGGCTGCAAAGACCAAGGTCACATTTTTAGACTCTCTTGCAGCTAGGGTGGGAGACGTGAATTTGGTTGCACCAATCAGGTATACTTGCCTAAGATCTGATATTAGTATTCAGTTACCCAAGAGCCTGTGGAGTCCATTTTGCTGCTGTAGATGGCAAACAGGAGTAGTGTAAGGAGTTCTCAGGGTCTTCTCAACCTGCTAATGTGGCCGGTTGCTTAATTAACCTCTCCACATCTCAGTTTTCTAATTTGTAAAGTGGGGAGAACAACAGTAACTAATTAGGTTGTTGTGAGATGGTGCTAATCCTTGTTCTAAACTCAGGGTAGGGTCTGACATGTGATGAGGTCTCAGTAAATGTTGCTGCCGCCACTAATAACTAGTGTTATTAGCATTATTATCATTTTCCGTGAGCTGTTCTCAATTGACTTGATTTTAAAACATCAGATAGCCTAATTGAGAATGAATTCTGCTTTGTCAATGTCCTTGTTTAAAGAATCGCTTCCAATACTGAATTCATTCCCCAGTATGTTTGATGAGTCCAGAGGTATCATTCTCAACATTTCCCTTTTATTCAATGTAGCCAATTTGTAATTTGCATACTAAAACAATGTAACAAAATTGACATGTGCATGATTCATTCCCACAGAGCTTAAACTCAATTCAAACCCTAAACTTTTTTCTATATTTTCTACTCTTAAAGCAGGACATCACTGTTTTGTATCCTTGTAAGTCTTTTTATGTATATTCTTTAATGTCCACCTTGTTGAACTAACCCTATTATTTCAGTCTGAACTAAGCTTATTACACACATATATGGATATGGATATATATTACATATAAATACTGTAATACTATGTAAATATTTAAAAGTGTAAATCTATAATATATACATATAGTATACACATATATGTAATATATGCATGTAGTATATAGTTAACTATCCCTGTTAGCAAGTTTGATAAGGAAGCCATCAATTATCTCCTCAAAGTCACTAGTAAATAGGTTGAACAGGTTAGACCAAGAACAGAGCCCTGTATTCCTCCATTTGGCATTCCCATTGACATCAGTCCTTTATCACAATCACTCTTTGGGCTTGGCCATGTAGTCATTTATGCACCTAACTATACTGTCATATAACCCAAGTATTCCTGTGGTAAGATTTTTCCTTTTTTTCAAAAGTCTGGTTAAATCTAGATCCTCTCTGTTTGCACCAGTTCCCTAATCCATCATTCTAGGAAATGTATTGCTTATTTACACGACTATATCATAACAAACAATAATGAACAGTTTAATTTTAAACAATGATTCTAGCATCGGAAAGCATTTCTTCAAGCACTGAGTAGAATCATGGAGCTAGCCCTCCAAGCCAGATCAGCAGTTCTCTATTTCTTGACTCAAAGGATCATTTTGTAATCTTACTTCTACAGAACTCAATTAATTACTTTATAGTATTTCTCTCCCCCGCCACTTCCCATTGACAGGGGGACCACCACTTTCTCAGCCTATAGTCCTTCACTTCTAGAGCATATCAAACCCCATTATTAATCTCTTTTGTCATCCCACCTATTCTTCCAGAGCAGTATCTTCTAACCATGTGACCTGCATATGAATCACACATGAGTTCTGTCATTCCATATAAAACACTAGCTCAGACTCAGTCTCACTAGCCCTTGAGTTAAATTATCATTTTAATTCCTCTTTTCACAAATATCTCATATCAACTATTTGGTTTTAGAAAAACACTTTTGCATTTCTAAAATTAGAATAGGATTTAATTTTGTAAAGATGCAAATACTAAAAGGAAGCGACTTTTATTTCTATGTGAACTATGATGACATAAAAGAATGAAGAGCAAAAATTAAAAAAAAAAAGAGGAATGAAGAGCAATGATTTGCTTTTTCTCCTTGTGATGCCTTCATTTGTTTAGTCTCATTCTTACAGAACGTATTTATATAGTGTTAAGACATTTAATATGTATACGTATAATGTTGTTTTCTAAACTACGCCATGTTACCGTGACAAGAATGTCAGCTTTGGGTATTTTTGGTGCATTATAAATTGGATGAAATTTCTTCTCAAATTATACTATTTTTGTTAAAAAGCAAATAGGGACATCATTAGTTTATATAATGGAAATAAAGCACTGTGCTTGGGAAATTTTTAATACATTTTGTGTAAAACTTAGATATTTTTGTTTCAAGCAATATAATTTTAAGATTTGATGATAGCAAAAGTTAAAAATAATTAAAAGTGACATCCACACATAACCCCCTTTTATTTGGTAAATTATTTTACCTTTGATAATTCACAAATATGAAGGATTTCCACCATATTTTGTATATAATACCATCAGTTGAACTATGCAGAGTTTAAAGGATATATGTTTTCTCATCTTCCAACATAGGTTTTAAATAATGATCATAAAATCTAAGGCTGCATTTATCAGATATCATCAATGTTATTAAATATGATGACATAATTAAAGGCACGTGCTATCAAAAATTCAGACTGCTACAGTTCTATAAAAGAAGCAACGTACCCACTTTTTCCAGAAGAGCTCTTGTATTCTGAGAGCCACTCAAGCAACAACTGCATATATCTTATGCAGTTTGCTTGGGTAACCCACAAAAAGTTAATTTTTTTAAAGAACAATATCTTATCTATGTTATATATATATGTGCTTGGCACTTCTCCAGCTGTATATAAAACTTTCAAAGAACAGACTTGCCTTTTTCTGTACAGCCACCTTTTCATTTTCTTTCTCTGAATAGACCCCTAATGTTCAGGGAAAATACCAAGAATAATAAATCCAAATCTCTGTATAAAATATACCTTCATGACATACTCAAGCTGGAAATCACAGGAACCAATAAAAATGCAGGCAGCCTACTGATAATGAGGTCAGAAATACAAATAAATTTATTTTTAATGAAGACTGGAAGCACAGTAATCAAAGTGTTAAAATTCATTTCATGCATATCTCATTTGCTTCTTAGCTGATATTTACCACGCAATTCTGTGAGAAAGTAGAGGCCTAAGATGCTCCAGATAAATGGCTCAATTAATTGTACAGAGGTAGACCTCTTTGAGCTGAGCCAGAGCTGTGAGCTCTTTATTAAAAGCACTATTCTGTAGCCCATAACCTTGTTCCTTGACTCCTCTCTGGTTTCCAATTTAAACAAGTCCCCATGCGGCCTGCTCTAAAGGGCTTTGTCTCCCTGTCATTGTTAAGAGAGCTGAGGCATCCTGGAAGTGTGAAATCAGACCTCATGAGTTGAACGGTTCCCCAGGGAACGCCGGACTGCGCAGAAGGTCAAAGTCATGGGCCGGACCGTCTAAAAGTGTCTGATCGCTGGTCTGTGACACAGCAAGGTTGGGGGGGGGGGGCGGCGCTAGACTGAAGAGGACTGAAATTGAACACATCTTAATTAAAGCCCACAGACAGCAAAACAAAATGTTTTCTAGGCAGCCTGTCAAATGGGGCTTAAATTTAGCTCTGCTAATGAATCTGAGCTGCTAACTGTTATTTCTTGAGATAATAAGACTCTCACGGAAGCTGATAAAAAAAAAAAAAAACTGTAGCATGTCTTTTTCTGCTGTTTTGTTACTTAAATATTTTCCAACAATGAAGACAGTTTTCCTAAAGAAAAACATGGGAAAAGTCTATGCAAATAAAGGGGTAGTAAACATATCCCTTAATAACTAGTAGGTTTCCAGACTATGGGGCTGGTGAGTCATGGGTTTTTATGCATAGCCTTGCTTTAGAAAAAGATATGCTCATTTAATGGGACTGTTTCAGTGACAGATTATGTTAATTGTAAAATTCTCTCCCTCTTCCTTTTTTCTCTCCCTCTCCCTCTATTGTTTCCTGAAAGAGATGGTGCATTAATTTGAGAGATCAATTCACCTGGGGTGGAGAAGTTTTATATTAGTGTGCCTTTTAATACAGTGAAAAGGTAGGGCATCTTTTGAAAGACTTTCACAGTTCTCCCATATCACCGTTTCTGAACCCGAGTAGCTGGTATCCCTGGGGAGGCTGTGACCTCTTCCTCGGGAGCTCAAAAAAACAACCCAGGGGAAAATGCAGGGGAGGGGCTGAGGAGAAGAACCCTTTTCTCTTTCTTCTCTTAGAACTTGAAAGAACCAATAGGCCAGGTCTAAATACTCGGCGAAGAAAGCCTCACTCGATATAGAAGACATTATATGTTCTGCTGAAAGCAGAAATTAGGCCCCATCCAAGGAAGAGGATAATTAGAAGCTTAGAAAAGACAAATTCCAACATGAACTGTTTCCCACCACCTTTAAAAAAAAAAAAATATATATATATATATATTTCCCCCCCAGCGGTCTTTCTCTCCTCACAAACTGTCCAGTTTTAAGGAATACTTGATTTAGCAGTAGAGAGAATTTTCCCCAGTGAACGCAGGGCCAAACGGTCTCTGGGTTTTGCTTTGATGGTACAGAGACATTCACCTTTTCACTGCTTAGTTGAAAGGTAAGTAAGTTGTACTGCAAAGTATTTTTCACTTAATCAAACTTTTTTCTCCCTCACGAAGAATTTAGCTGATCATCTTTGAAAACCAGAGAGCCACTTTCTCAGGCTGTGAAAGGCTGCCCCCAATTTGACTGAAATTTCAATCCACTCTTGTGCCTTGCTCAATGCATGTGTATGTGTGGGAGTTGTAAATTGAGGCCTTAACCACCAGAGTTAATCTCTTTTTTTAAATCTGTATTAACCTTAATGATTTGAAGTGCACTGTCCAACACTGCGCTATTGAGACCGAAGAAAAAACTACCCTCGACTATCAACAGTTTATTAGGGGCTTAACTGAAGTGACCTACTGTAGTAGTGTTCAGCTGAACAAGGCTATAGGCTTTTTGTGGAAAGGGAAAGAATTGAGGGTTTCATTAAAAAGTAATTTGTGCTTTGTACTCACTCATTCAAAGAGAGTCTCAATTGCTCTTTATTCACACAGAGTTAATACAGTATCACAATGTTTCTCAATGAATGTGTTGTAACAAAAGAAAAATTTTACATTTTGAAAGGAAAAAAATTCTTTGTAACTGCAGTAAGATTGATGGCTACTAAAAAGATTATAGAATCTCTTGTTCCTGTGCTCATGTTAAATGATGGAATATTATAATTTAAGATTTTTTGCTTAAACTATGGAAGTTTGACTTTATGTTCTGATCCTTAAAAATAGTTTAAAAATAGAGCAACGTTGGTCAAATATAAGTTTGTCTTGTTAGGTTTGTCTAGAAAAAAGTGTTCTGAACCCAACTAAGTATCTTATAGTAATAGCCTCATTTATAGCAGGTCAGAAGATACTCTGCTTAGCTCAGAGAGCTATCAGTGATTTAAAATCTCCCCTCTCCATCCACAACACTCCTAAATGGATGCTAATTTGAGGATTTGAAGCCTGCACCATTGACTCAATTTCTGTTTTTCAAACTGTTGCTGAAAATCTTGTAGAGCCTATGATTATCCACTGAGACGTACAACATATCTTTAAAGTTCTTCTTTGAACAAGTAAAAAAGAAGTATACAAAGAGCTTATTTGGGCTCCAAATTTAATGGAAAAGACCAGGAAGGATCAGTTTACACATAAATATTTATCCTTTCCAGAAGTAAAGATTATTAAAAAAAATAAGTAGTATATTCAGACATTTCTCACTTAAATATATGGTCCTCAGTTTCTGTCACCATCACAAATGTCGTAAAGACCACAAAAGGTACAAGAGTGAGCAAGGTCAAAGACTGAATTATCCTCTTGCCCCTGAATAGTTCAACATCTCTCTTGTTCAATTCAGAGCACATTAGATTATAAGGTCAGTGTGGAATGAGGAATCATGAGATTTATATCCCTAAAACTGGAGGGGGGAAAAATGGACAATCTGTTATTTAGTATTCCCCAAATTAAAGTTCATTTTATCAGATCAAAATTATGTCTCATTGAATCCCTAGGGAAAAGACTATTGCTATTCACATTAATTTACATAGAACCATTAGGAAAGAAATATATCTATTTTTTACAGCTTTGAAAGAACACGTACTTTAACTTCCATAGTGGCATATAGGCCAAGTAGGTTAACATAGTTTACATATTCATGAAGTTTTAAAAGCAATGACAGCTTCTCTCTAAGAGAAACAAACTTATATAATTGCATTCAACTTATGTCATGGGCAGGTATCTAAGCTTTTGAAGTAAATGGGACTTGAATATTTGTGTAAGAAATTATTGTGCCCCCTATAAATGTTCAGTAATAATTCTTAGCACTTAGGTGCCCACTGAGATATTATTTTAGGCCTTTCTCCCCCATCTTCAGAGGTTTTCAGCTCAACACTGGGGGCTCCCCTACAGAAAATCCTGTAGAAAATTGAAGGTGCCTCCCATGATGGTGAATGTTACCGTGAATGTCACCGTGAATGTCACATTCTGAATTTACCTGCTGCGGGGAATCAGAGGCTAGGTGTAACCTCTGTATGTGAAAGCAATACTGAGTTCCTATTCTAGTCTTTAAGTTAATGTCCACAGTGAACAAAAAAAAAAAGCAATTACTGGGGCGCCTGGGTGGCACAGTTGGTTAAACATCAGACTCTTGGTTTTAGCTCAGGTCGTGACCTCAGAATCATACAATCAAGCCCCGAGTTGGGCTCGGTGCTCAGCGTGGACTCTGCTTGAGTTTCCCTCTCCCTCTACTCCTCCCCCACATTCTCTCTCAAATCAATCAATCAATCAATCTTTCAAAAAAAGAGCAGTTAATCAATCATTCATTGTCGACTGTTGGTTCTAATACTAAATGCAACATAATAAAAGAAAAAAAATCATTATGTCCAGATTAATTTGAGTATAACCACATCAGAAGTAAAAAAGTAGATGAATAAAGTTAACATTCACTAATTGTTCAGTACAAGGAACCAAGTCAGCATACATGCAAAAAGATTACAAACTACCCTCTCTCTCAGTACTTTCAAGTACACCTATTTTGAAAGAACATTTGATGGTTGTTACTATCTTCATGGTTTCAAATGAGTTGATAGTCACTTGTTTAAAGAAACTATAAACTCTCAACATTTTTATCACACAATAAACAGTCACTTGATACTATGCAAATATTAAAAATTTAAAAATATTACCATTCTGGAACAGACATCTGCTATTTTAGTTTTAATGCATGTCATCTTTTAATTTGGTTTTGATTCTGTTCTGTTTAGATTTGATGAATTAAAAAAGGATACCAACCATCAGGTAATGGATTTCCAAGCTCTTAGATGGTAGGAAAAGTACATTTCTCCCCTTCAGATAAGTCCACTACCTCATTAGGATCAACTTGCTGAACATTCACAATGGTAAGCATATTTCTATAAATAATAAGTGGATGCTTTCTTTCAGGAAGAGCAAAATTTACACAAAAATTGGCCAAGTCAGTCCTATTTGTTATCTATCTTGAGATAGACAATTTAAGGAATGGTATAAGTATGCCCCAAAACCTATGAAATTAAAGAGTAAATGAATGGTCACATAATTGCAAATTTAAAACAATGATTTCATTCTGGAAATTGATGAAATAATTATTGTTAGTTAATTAATACATCATAGAAATAGTGATATCCAAATCAGGAAGCTTTAAGAGATAAGACTGATTTCAGTGTTTTTTACAGGTCCATTTCTTGGTTTAAAAATTTAGAACAATGTAGATGCTTAGTTTATTTTTATTTATTTATTTATTTTTAAATTTTATTATGTTATATTACCATACATTACATCATTAGTTTTTGATGTAGTGTTCCATGATTCATTGTTTGCATATAATACCCAGTGCTCCATTCAGTACGATGCTTAGTTTAGATCCAGAATTATCTCTGGGATGTGCTAAGGAATTTTAACAACAACAACAAAAAACTTGAAAATTAAAAAAAAAAGGACACCTGGGTGACTCAGTCGTTAAGCGTCTGCCTTCGGCTCAGGTCATGATCCCAGAGTCCTGGGATCGAGTCCCGCATCAGGCTCCCTGCTCAGCGGGAAAGCCTGCTTCTCCCTCTCCCTCTGCCCCTGCTTGGGTTCCCTCTCTCTCTGTCAAAAAAAAAAAAAAAAAAAATCTCTAAAAAAAAAAAAACAAACTTGAATCAGCAACCTGGATGCCATGAGTTCATACCAAGTAATTGAGTAATTTGCATCTAAAATTTTCAGTAGACTATGCAACAGATTTCACATGTGTTGGACTTGTGTTGATGTTATGATACTGTCTGAGGGAAGCTGATCCTGCCTGAGAGAAGATAATAACATTACTACAAGATGCCAAAGTGATGAAACCTGGAAGTCCCATTGCGTTGGCCAAACTTTGGAAAAGGCAACAATTCAAAAGTTACTTTACCCTTTATTGTTTGTTTTTAATACATCACCCTTCTTTCAAAAAGCAAAAACAGTATAAAAATTGGGTGGTTGGCAATTCTTGTAATATCAAACCTGAAACTTTATATTTATATTATTTACTTTGATGATCCAGTCAGGTGAAGTGAAGAGTTTAGTCATTAAACGGTACGGACCCGGTGGCATGCAGCTCGATATGTATATATCATATATAATAAATATTATAGATATACATTATATGTTATAATATATAGTCGAAATAATGTATATAAATAAATATAGACAATAGAATTTCCTCATTTCTTACCTGTGACATCAGCGACCATCAACCCTTCTGCTCTGATTACTTTCACCTGGAGAAATCCCACATCTTTCAGGTTGTGAAATATCCGCAGTGGACTCTGAAAGACCCCAACATCGGTGTTAGAAAAGAAAGGTCCTAGAGGGTCTCAACGAGTGTGTGAGGAAACGCTAAGTTTTATCATTGACCTCAGGATGCTGCTTAAGTGGTTCAAAGGGATGTTTGTGTTTCTTCAGTGCAGATTACCCTTCCACTATCACTAATGTCCACCAATACACAGGCACGCACATACGAATTGACAGATAATTGTTGCTATATGAGAATTCCGAAAGAATAAAAAATACCGCATTTCTTCCCCATAAAAAATTATCAGTGAACAATGGTGAACAGTAAATTACAGAACAGGATATGCCTACTTTCTTCCTTCAATCTCCTTTACCGAAGAACTCCAAATAATCTGTCATCTATGGGCACCATGGTTTGGAGACTAATGATCGTTAACACTGAGTCTTAGGTTGTTGGTCATGTAACACACTTCAGCCTTTAGGATTAAGAAAGTCAGTATTAATTTTTTTTTTCTTTACTCTTTTCTTCTTGGTGAGTTTTGGAAATTGCGTGTGCTAGATGAGGGCTGAATTACTGAAATGCTGCTTTCTAATATTTGGTTCAAAAGATTTGCATAGTTCTATGAACCTTTTAGGAAAAAAATCATATATAACTTCTAAAATAAGCCAAATTGATCACTAAAAATAAATTCAAAGTGATGAATAATTTTTCTTAAGTTTGCAATTTTATTTGCCATTGTAGTGTGTACAGAAGTAGGGAAATTTCAATAGAAGAATCAGATCCAAAGGATAAAACCTATTTAATTTCATAAATTAATAATGGTAGTGTTTTGGGAAGTATAGTACCTGAAGGCATTAAAAGAGAGATACCAATGTAATAATTCAGAACTCTAATTAATGGGCACAAATACTTAAAGAGTAAGTATTGATAGAGAACACTGATACGCATTTGCTTATTTACACATCCTAGCATTTTTCTTATGAAAAGACCAGCATTTCTACTCAGTAAATCAAAGGTACTTCTGCATTATAATCCCTAAAATGCTTTAAGACCAGGGAGCATAACATAACAAAGTTATCAAACTGTTACTAAAGAACATTCCCATCCTTGTATTAAGGATGTGAGAAAACTGACAAGTAGGAGCTTACTGAGATATTAACTTTATAATTTTTTTTAAAGATTTTATTTATTTATTTGACAGAGAGAGAGATAGCGAGAGCAGGAACAGAAGCAGGGGGAGTGGGAGAGGGAGAAGCAGATTCCCAGCTGAGCAGGGAGCCCGATGTGGGACTCGATCCCAGGACCCTGGGACCATGACCTGAGCCGAAGGCAGACGCTTAACAACTGAGCCACCCAGGCGCCCTTTTTTTATAATTTTTTTTTAAAGATTTTATTTATTTATTTGACAGAGAGAGAGATTGAGATATTAACTTTATGAGTCCTGTATGACTAGCCATTGTGTACCCTGAAGCTATGACCTTGGTATATTGGGAGGAGGAAATGCAGATATATGGGTAATATCAGAGCCTAACTTTTTAGAGAGTTGAGCACAGGATTAGCTCCTATTCTTGTATTGTTTTAAAACAGCTGTTTATCACCCAAAATCTATTGAAACTACCCAGATGACAGGGCTCAGGAAAAACGCACCTCTCTCTCCACTTAAATTCATGTTAAGGGTTTAACAATGGGAACTTTAGACAGCAGTGTTACAATTCAGAGGTGTGTAAGCATGTTGTCTTCCCAATGTAGTAACATCTCAGAGCTTCCTGAGTGTTATAAACCAGGTAACTCTCCTATCCTGATGATAGAGAAGAGTTTTATCAAAAGGTTTCTGTCCTTTAATTTTTGGGAGCAATTCAATCCAAGTTTCACCGTGTCTAAAAGAAATCTCATCAGTCCTCGGGCTGAGAATTGTTTCATACGAGTAACCTCCCTGCACAGACATATAGCTTCTGACGCTTCCGCTCCAATGTTCTGCTTCTCATTTGGAGGGGTAATTACTGTTTGAAGGGTTTCTTTCCTCCAGTCAGCTGACACTCAGGAATTTATTGCCAACTTCAACTGTTTAGGGCAGTGACACAGCGCTTATAATAAGAATTGCAAAAAAAAAAAAAAAAGGCAAAAAACTTAAATATATCAGTTTAAAAATAGACCTTTCGGGGATGCTTCATCAAGAGGTATTCCTGCCTTGTTATTTATGGTTATTTTAGAAGGCCTCAAAACCTGGATGGCTTCTGAAGCCAGAAATTTCCATAGCAGAGGAATCTATGATTTGCTGTGAATCCTTTCAGCCCTCAATAGATGGGAAAAGATTGAAATGCTCTGGAGAGGAGTCCTCTTTATTTTTTTAATGAAAGGCTGTATAATATATTTTCTCTATGGCTGCAGCAGCTGTCAGGGAGAGCATCTCAGTTCAGCTCTATTACGGGAGAGGCAATACCCCATCCTATGGCATCGAGATGCTCTGAGGGGCCAGAGCTGATTGACAGCTTGTCACCGTGACGTCTTATTCCATCTCTGTTATGGAGAAAATTAATGTCACACCACCAGCCTTATGACTCGCTGTCATCCTAGAACCGCTCACCTTTTATCAATGCTCTAAATAACATTTCAAGCCCATCGTCTCATGCTGGACAATCCGGTCAAGGGACATTAAATCTGATGACTGTGAAATGTCATAATAAAAATGGAATGCTAACAACTTCTTCTCTAAACTAGCTCCTCTGGTTTTTAAACTGTGACAAGGGGGAGCAAGGGTTCAGCATACCCGTTCTGAAAAGGTCATACAATCGCTCTTGGTCTACTACCCATTACTACCCGCCCCCTAGTGACCTTGCCTGCCTTCCTCCCTCCCAAAGAAAAAAAAAAAAAAAGAAAGAAAGAAAAATGGAATTAGCCATCTTTTCAGAATGAGGTGATCAAATAATGGCCCACAGGGTAATGTCTGTTTAACTTGTGGGGCTTCGATGCTTCAAAATGAACAACTGAATGACAGAAATGGAGAGCCTTTTCAGGGGCAACTCACTTTCCTCACTATGGCCAGTGCCAAATCACATTCTGAAGTGTCCCCTAAAATTTAAAAAATACACATGTTCTCCCAGGAAAACATATAAGTAATTCCCCAAATAACCTCCTCTATATGTTTCTCTGAAACATATGATGTCATATGATGTCCCAGACACGATGCGGCATTCATTCGTCTCCTACTAATCTGTGTAATAAAAAGACACGCCGAAACCATAAAGCGTAGGTCTCTGTCCTTGTCTTACTATGAGCAATTATAACACATGTGCTTTAGTGCACACAGGAGCTCCGTAGCAACGACGTCTCTAGAGGGAGATACGGGCCTATGCTTGAAATGCAGGGCTACAAAAACAAAACAAAACATTTAAATACGGTTCACTTTTTAATATGTCGTCGAGCAGCATGTAATCAGAGAATCAGCCAGGGCACCCACATAACAGTTTATATTTTATTCAAATAATAACTAACGTTTGAAAGAAGGTGCGGAAACAAAATATTCAAATTCTGAATGGAGATGGCCGATTTAAGGAAGCCCAACCGGCAAAAAGAAAAAAAAAAAAAAAAGAATCAATCATAGTTGGATTATTCCTAATTACCTAGGCTCCACTATCACTCTAATATATGGGATGGTATCAAATATTAACCCATAAAACACGGTATCATAATACCTAGAATTTTTATATTAATATACCAATTAATTCTTTTAAAATTGTCTCGACTCACAAGGCTCACTCCTGGTAACAGGAGAACACGTTTTCATGGGTACCAAAATGTGAAATAATTCTCATAATTGCAATTACACATTAGAAGATGCCCAACAATAGGTTGGGCTCTTAGGTGGTTTAAAAATATATACTATCAGCCTTGCTAAGTCACCTCTATTAAACTGTTTATGGTAACACCATTGGTAGGTGAGTTGTGCAAGCATTAGCAGACAGCTGATTCGGTGGAGAGAGCCAGAATAAATTTGCTGAAGCACACATCCTGCTGATCTGTTTGAAGAATATTGTAGAGCATTAGGACCAGCACTTCATGTTATCTGTGCAGCCTGATAAGGTACATCTTTATTAAATTCAGTTATTGGAAGGATGTCAGTCAGCAAATAGGAATATTTTAGAATCTAAAAAAAAAAAAAAAATTAAGCGGTTCTTTGTTAGTCGGAGCTTGGTTTCATGGCTGAATGTCTAGAGGAGCCTTCTAAACACCTGGCAGCATTGTACAATGCAAGCTTTGTAATTTTAAGTGGAAAAGCTTTTTTTCCCAGCTTCATGGGTACCGAGGCATTCACTTTTTCTGAGACTCCAATGAGAGAGAATGGTGGAGTAAGAGCTCCCCTCTCTGTTGATTCAAGAAAACTACACAGTGGAAAATGCACAGCGTGAGGATGCTGGGAAAGAGGTAGATTGGGGTGTGAATATTTTGGTTTGGTGAAATTTGACAAGGGTGCTTACTGTAGTGACTCACTATTCCGCCTTCTCACTCCACAAATGATCAAAAGGTAAGGAGGCTTCCTTTTAATTATATTTCACATTCAATTAAAATAAGGTAAAGGAATGAAGCGAGGCCTTTCTAAGCAGTTGAAATAAAAATTCTTTCTATGAATATCCTCTCGTTACCAAGCTTCTAATTAACGTAGGTGTCATTAATTCCATTTCAAACTTGGAAAGACAAAGGACTCTTAATTGCAATTACAAAGGGTCAAAGAATTAATTTTGAGGTAATGTTCTGTATCCTTGACTTTCCTTTATGAGAAGTTGCCTTGCATGATAGTTGTGCTGCACGAAAAATCACTGTGGAGAGGCTCAGAATCTAGAACTTGCTTTGGAAGAGACTCTAGAGAAGAGCAGGTGTGCAGAGCTCAGGGTAACGGCATCTGCATTTACCCAGCTCTCTGTCTCTGCCGACTCAACTGTCACACAGCCCTTCAGATGTACTCCTGTCACTCGAGGTAAATCATTTACCACCTCAACTCGTCACACATGACCCTGAATTAGGAGGGTTACATACGTACATATCTCCTTAATATTTCCTCCCGTTCTTTCTGGTCCTCCAGGGAACTGATGGAGAGGTCAGAGATGCTGACTGTGGCCGAAGCTGTCAGGGTGACCAGCAGTACCAGGTGACCCTCACCCTCTTCCAGCTGCAACTCCAACTTGTGTGTCTGTTCCCTACTGAGGGCCGACAGGTCCACCTGGCACCTGGAAACAAATGTTGTGAATTAGCAAGTGCCCTTCTTCTCTCCTCTCCTCTCCTCTCCTCTCCTCTCCTCTCCTCTCTCCTCTCCACACCTCTCCTCTCCTCTCCTTCCTTCCTTTTTTGTCACATCAAACATGAAAGTGCAGGCTGCTCAGAGCTATGTGAAAAATAAATCAATAGAAATTCTGTTTGAGCTACTGGAAGACTATATCTTTCATTCAGCACACTTTCTTCACAAAATTTAGACCCTGACTATTTTTAGTGTCTAGTTTCTTATTTCTGTAAGATACAAAAAACATGTTTATCTGATTCTATTACTATCCACTGTCACTGTATTCATAAATTGGGAGGGACTTTCAATCCCTGGATGGCCTAGTTTAGTGCGCTTTGCCTACAGAAAGATTAACATGAGCTGTCTGGAGAGGCAAACCACCGAGAATCTGAGTTCTTGTGTAGGTTTTAAAACAATGGGAGTTCTTCATCCATAAATGTTATTAAGCAATGAATAAAATATGTACTTTGATGATGCCGTAAGTTTTACACTTTTAAAACCGTGCTAATTTATTCATAGAACACCACACATAAATCTAAATAAAAACAAATCCTCCAAAAAATTATAGCTCAAGGGTTATGTACCAGCGTTTTACTAAGAGAGGTTTCATAACATGGCAGCCTATGCTTGATGAGCTCTTCTCTCAGAGTTAAACACCTTGCAAACTCTTTTCATAAAAATGTCAGTTGATTTGGAAGAGAAAGATACTGAGGTGATCACAAAGCCAATAAACTGAGAGAAAGGGGGTAGAAATGAACAAAAGGCATTTAAAACAGGAAATAGCCAATTATAAGCATAAATGTGGTAACATATCATAAACGGGAGTCAGCTATCAGGGACTGATTAAATTTTTGCTCTTTCTTGCTCTTTACTCCACTTACTGTCTATTGCTTGGCTTTTAAATTAAATTTCTATGAATAGGGCCTCAATGCTTATTGTTGGGTTCAAACATCTCTTTAGTATGAGTAAATTTAGAAATTGAACCAAAGTCTGCATTTTCTTTTTATTTGTGCCTATCAAAAATGACAAGAGAGATAGCTGGGACTGAAACAACGGAGAAGAAGAGGAGTACAGATGCAAGAAATGAAAAGAAAAAGCAACATCCTGGTCAGGGACAGAAAGTCCATGTGTGTGTGTTGATGCTAACTGTTGAAAGAGAGCAGGAAATCAGAGTCTGTACGAAGTCTGGAAAACATCTTCCTAAAGTGAGAACGTATATCAAATAACTTCATTGTTTCTGTGTCAACATGCATTTCAAAATACTTTCACTCAGTCTCCTGAAACTCTGAAAGCTGAAGAAATATACCAAATCTGTATCTAATATCCTGATTTTATTCGGAATTAAGTTCTTATCGATAACACTTGGACCAAATTGAGAAGAAAGATGCGATGGTGACAAACCACCAATCAAATGCATTCTCTAAGAAAAAGGAAAAACGTCAATATGGTTTTCTACAGATCTTTCCAGCAACTGGCAGAGTGTCTCGCCTGTAGTTTGGTGAATGTGAATGAATCTTTGGATTAGATTGGGAGTATGATACTCGAGAATCAAACATGGGTTACAATTCGCACTGTACTTTTGGTTGGATAAAGTTGGGAACAAGAAAGGTCCTTCACTCATTTGGATCCTGCATTTCTCAATCCTGTCCTTGCCTTACTCTTTTATATGACACTGCACCACTCTTAAAATACATTGAAGCCTTCTGGAAGGTTTCTCTATGGCTATTACCATTTTACACAGGTCATATGGATGCTGGCTTACTCTACATTTATCTTAGATTCATTGTGTTTGATGCTCTAGAGTTGGGGAAGGTGCTCTAAAGATGATTTAGTCCAAGAGTTGCAAACTGGCAACTTACAGATCACATCAGGTCTATGGATGGGTTGTTTGTCCTTCTAGTGCTAATAGAAGTTTTGAATTAAAAACATTGTAAGACAGAGTAAATGTCCTCTGACTTAATTACTGTCCCTAATACTGTCTGTTATTTACACTATTTCACCTAATTCTGTATCTGGTTCAAATAAGCATAGGTATTTGTGATCCTCATAATCTCCTTAATTTAACAATAAGAAAACTGAAGAGCAGAGAAGTGATCTGACTTAATGGAGATATACAGTTTAGTTGTTAGCAGAGCTAGGACCTGAACTTGGAACAATGGAATCCAAGATATAGTCTTTTTCCTGGGCTACTCTTCACTAAGTAACTGTGTAACCCCACGACAAAGTGTGTCTATTTGCAGTGGTTCTTAAACTGGGTGAAATCTGGACTTGTTTCTAACAGAAAAAATTATCTCAGTTTTCAAGCATGGAATTATGTTATTTTTGTACTTTTAAAATACATATAAGCTATGGAAGAAGACTGTAAGTTATTGTTCTTATAAGAAGATAAACTCAGAAAGATACACAAATTGAATTTTAAAAACTATGAATCTAATAAAATTTAACATTGTACATTTATAGGGAGGATTATGCTTTTCTGCGGCAACTAGTTTCAAAATGGGTATTCTTGCAGAAATAGTTTCAGATCCTGTCCTATATTTAATGTTTCAGAATTTTGACTTTAACAATTCCAATGTAGAAAATGCCTATTTATGTAAATGAATTAGAAGAGAGTATTAATGACTCCAAGGTTCTTTTTGCTAGTTTGGGTTATCCAACTCTCCTATTCATCTAAAAACTCTGCTCAGGAGTAATCCTCAGATGCCATTTTCAATGAAATGTCACCTGATAATTGAGCAAAATTGTCTTGTTAACTTGAGAATAAAGTTAGCATCATAGCATCACTGATATCTGCATTAAATTTGTATTAAATTATTGCTGGAATTTGGTGGGAAAAAAAAAGCCTTTGCTACTCCTTGGTTGCTGTTGAATAAATAGGTACAAAGATGGAACTCCTGCCGAAGAGTCTATTGCAAAGTGAACCCAGTACTTATCCCTATAGGTCAGTGCCATGGTTTGAATGTTTGTCTTCAAGATTCATATGTTGAAACCTATTGGTCAATGTGATGACATTAGGAGGTGGGGCCTTTGGGAGGTGATTAGGTCATGAGGGTGGAGCCTTCATGAATAAGATTCGTGCCCTCATAAAAGAGGCCCCAGAGAGGCCCTCACCCCTTTTGCCATGTAAGGACACAGAGAAAACACAGTTGTCTATGAACCAGGGAACCAGACACAGAATCTGCTGGTGTCCTGATCTTGGACTTACCAGTGTCTAGAACTGTGAGAAATAAATTTCTGTTGTTTACACCCCCTAGTCTGTGGTGATCTGCCATAGCAGCCCAACAGGCAGATTCGCCTGTATTGAGCTCACCTAAAGAAAGAAACGGCTCACGACAGTTTGGATATAGAAGTCCTCGGTGGTCATCTGGATGGTCAGAATCGGCATAAATTAATAGTTTCAATTTGTTATCAAAATGAAAATGCAAAATTTAAAAAGTACTGAAGCAAATTCATTAGGTACATACACAGATATGTATACAGGATGAAGAGCTCAGGATTGGGAGTCAGATTCCCTTGGCTTCAGCCCTCCATCTGTCACTAATTAGTTGTATGACCTTTTCCAAGACAACTTACCCTCTTGAATTCCAGTTTTCGCATCTGTGATATGAGGTAATTGAACTAGATGAACGTACAAATTCCTAAAAACCCCAAATTTCACACTTTGCTACAACTCTGTCCATGTTTACACTTGTTTACATCTTCCTTTCTTTGCAATTCCACAAACCAAACAACTAAGAAAACGAATTCATCTTATAGGCAATGAAGTATTATTCCTCAAATGTATTACCCCTCCAAAGCCTTAATTTGACGCTAGAAGGCAGATAATCTAATCTATTTTAAATTGTCTTCCAAGGAACACGAAGGGGTACCTCAAAAGTCACCATGGAGGGGAGAAGGGTGAAAAAAATAGGGTGTGGACTCTTCTCTCTGGCTCAAAGAACAGCTCCTCTGACATCTGTTTCATATTGATGTTCCACATGTAGGTTTGAAAACTTGTTGGATACATCTATCATCCCCTTAGATTCTCCTAGAGCCATGACCTCCTGGGTCCTCTGCTACCTGCTTTGCCACAGCTGTGACTTTGGCTCTGCCTTCCCAAGGCACTGCTTTTCATCCCACCACCATGACCAATTAACTGTGCTTGGGTCCTCATGGGGCTTCCACCTGGGACTGGCTCAATGTTTACTTGCCAAAATAAGCTGGGCTCTCCCCTTGGCTGCCACTGTGCATCGAGGCCCAATGGCCACATGTCCCAAGTTTCTGGCTTCTAAGACTGCTTCTACACTTGGATGAAAAGTCACATTGTGGGTTGTGGGGTCTGACTCCCTGGTCACCTGTCAAAGAAACCAGATGAAACAATGCAGAAGTTGTCTTCTCATGGGGTGAACTGAGATTGGTGGAATAGGAGATGGGAAGGTAATTCCGCAGACCTCCTTCCCTCTCACAGAGTGCTTCAAAGTATGATTCTCCATATTGCCTGCCCACAAGTGGCCAAGTGGGTACACAGCAACCAGCCATATCTCTGAAACACAGGAAACAGGAGCCCTCCCGGTAACATACTGCCTTGCATTGCCTCCCAGTCTTCCCTGCTTTATGTTCTTTCTCTCTCCCCTTCAGTGCTTGGGATTGTACCTCCCAATGAAGTATCAGCACTTAATCATTGCCTCAGGCTCTGCTCTTAGGGAATCTGGAGAAGGCAAAAACCATTGATACAATTCAATCCCCTCAGTTACAGATGTCTACAACACAAACCTGACCATGCTCCCCCCTCGGTTCCCACCACCCATGGAACCTCCTTGGCAAGACAAGGCCCTTCTTGACCTACCATCAGCTTGTGTGTCACTTGCTGACTCACACTGACTACTCAAGTCATTCCAGACAGCTTGTGATTCTCCCACCATCCATGCTAGGGCTTAGACCTGTTTCTTTGTGTTTGGACAAGGCAACCCCTCTGCCTGAGATGATGCGTCTATCTATCTTTGCTTGCCAAATTTTTACTAATGCTCGATGAAATAACCTGCAGTTGTCTTTCTCTGCCAGTATCCTGAGACACCTCAATGGCAGGCACCTAGCATAGCACCGGGAATGTAGTTGGTGCTCTACAGTATTGAAGTACTTATGGACAATATAGAAATCAAGAGAGACCAACAATTTACCCATGCTGACAGCCACAGAGCCAGGGCTAGCATGTAATGTGCTCCTTCTACCACCCTATATTGTCTTCCTAGAAAGTGGTTTGATTTCTTCTCAACACTTGTTTCACTCACTCTTTAACTCATTTATGCATTAGTTATTTTTTAAGTGCCTTATGTGGCAGGGCTCTGTTAGATTTGGGGGATTCAGTCATTGCTAAGCCTTCTAGTTCCTCATTTCTTTTTTTCCCCAGAACTACCACAGACTCAGCATGTTGTTTTGAACAAAGTTCAAATGGCTTCAGAGCTCATGGCCAGAGGTTTAGAACACTGAAGTTTTAATAAAGCTTATTCATTAGCATTCTGATATTAATGCAAGTCACTTAAAGCTTTTGTACATCAGCTTTCCTCATTTATCAAATGGAAATTAAAAAAAATACCTTCTCTTGGGGTGCCTGGGTGACTCAGTTGATTAAGTGTCTGACTCTTGGTTTCAGCTCAGGGGTGTGAGATCCAGCCTCATGTCAGGCTCTGCACTCAGCACAGAGTCTGCTCAAGATTCTCTTTCCTTCTCCCTCCCCCCTTCCCTTCACCCCACTCTCTCTCTCTTAAATAAATAAATAAATAAATAAATAAATAAATAAATAATAAATAATAAATAAAATCTTTTTAAAAAATGCCTTCTCTTTGCATAGAGTTGTAAGAACACAGGAATAAGAGATGAGAAAGTACTTTGAAAAGTTGAAAGTACTAAATATAATGTGTGATTTTGTTATCACATAGGCCTTGGTTCAGTACTGGAAAATCTAAAAACTTACTCTCCCTGCTGAACCCAACTCATCAGTCAGTCAATCAATCAGTAAGTCAGTCAGAGAAAGACAATCATCATATGGTTTCACTCATATATGGAATATAAGAAACAGGGCAGAAGATCATAGGGGAAGGGAAGGAAAACTGAATGGGAAATCATCAGAGAGGGAGAAAAACCATAAGAGACTTAACTCTAGGAAACAAACTGAGGGTTGCTGGAGGGGAGGTGGGTAGGGGGGGATGGGGTAACTGGCTGATGGGCATTAAGGAGGGCATGTGATGTGATGAGCACTGGGTGTTATACGCAACTGATGAATTATTGAACACTACATCTGAAACTAATGATACAGTATATGTTGGCTAATTGGATTTAAATAAAAAATCAATCAATAGAAGAATCAAAACAGATTCAAAACTGAAGATTTCAGAGCTACTTTCTCTCATTCCACAAATGGGGAAATTGAGACTCAGAGAAATTAAATGATGGCAAGAACTGGAATGTTCCTGACTTCTATACAAAAGCTTCAAGTTCTTTGTGCTTTCTAAAAACTGTATGCATTTATTTAGCCACATGAAGGAAATATGTCACATTTGGTGACATTTCTCCCTAAGAGTTAAAGAGTAAAATTTCAGTGTTCTTACCACCTTCTTTCTCCTTTACCTTTCTATCTGCCATTTCTGAACCAGTGACCAAAGATATTCCTCCCAGATGGAATAGTCTTGTGCTTAGCACCTGGATATATACATGTACATACATGTGAGTACACTGGGGTGCAGGAAGTAAATGCTAGGACTACTTGGATTTTTTTTTTTTTTTTGTAATTTAAAAATAGGACAGGAATCAAGCTTTACAAATATTTGGTATATGCATTAACACAGGTGGCCCATGCACCAGGTATGTCACTTCTGGCCTGCAAGTATTTTAGAAAAGAGTAGGAGCCGCTTAACATAGAGGGGTTGGCAGCGGCCCCCTTACTTGCTGACTTGCTTTCACTGAATTGCAGTTCATATATGCCTTGTTAAGTGGATTTACGGATTATATAATCCAGTTTTAACTGAACTAATCCTCACAAAATGGACAGTTGGCTTTAAAAGATCCCAGTAAAGAAACTGTGGATGGAAGATAATGCTAATTGAACAAGCACAAGTGAGCAGAATGATAAACAAGAATATGCAGAAGCACCACTTCTCCTAGCTGAGCTCCGAGTCAGCCACGTTCTGATTTACGAACCAATGATAGTATAATCAGATCTTGCAAGAATTCAGCCAAAACAATGCCAAAGTATCAAGAATAATATTTGCAATAGAAATTTACATCTATGTTAACGAGAAACTTGTAAGTGTGTGCTATGCCTTGAAGTTAGCTGATGATATTATGAAGCCATCATGATTAGCAAGACATTTGAAAACAAAGCCTTCGGAACAGGAAGACAAACTTCTACAGGATTTCTTGGGCGGGGGGTAATTAAAAAAAAAAAACACATATTTTATGTAATTTTGACCTAATTTAACAATAAAATTATGAAGCTTTTCGAGATTTCATAATATATGAGAACTTATTTACATTAGTAAAACTCATGATACATAATATATTATAAAATTTTATATTGTAAATCAGTATAATATGTGATTCTTTAGAATCTCTGCATTTTAAAGATTTCAATACATAGCCACTGAAGAGTTTTCAAGTTTCACAGTTATGCAGTTTTTTTTGGTTTTGGGGGTTTTTTTTATTATGTTATGTTAATCACCATACATTACATCATTAGTTTTTGATGTAGTGTTCCATGATTCATTGCTTGTGCATAACACCCAGTGCTCCATGCAGTACGTGCCCTCCTTAATACCCATCACCAGGCTAACCCATCCCCCAACCCCCCTCCCCTCTAGAACGCTCAGTTTGTTTCTCAGAGTCCACAGTCTTTCATGGTTCGTCTCCCCCTCTGATTTCCACTGATATGAGGAATTCTTAATCTCAGGAAACAAACTGAGAGTTGCTGGAGTGGAGGGGGGTGGGAGGGATGGGGTGGCTGGGTGATAGACATTGGGGAGGGTATGTGCTATGGTGAGCACTGTGAATTGTGTAAGACTGTTGAATCACAGACCTGTACCTCTGAAACAAATAATATATTTTATGTTAAAAAAGAAGAAGTTATGCAGTTTTTACGCCATCTCTGACATTACAAAATGCTAACACTGTTCTTGACTTTCTGTTGTCAGAAGTTGTCAGTGTTTAACTATCTTTGGGAAGTTTGCTTTATCAGAGCATACTTCCACAAACTTGTGAAATTCTTCATTCACTGACTTGAAGGTAAACCGTTTAATATACACACGGTGGTGCATGAAAACTGTCCTTGGAAACTTTGCCCACTGTGTAAGAAACACTGCACTGAGTATAAACTTTTGCAAGAAATCTTCAGAAGAAAAGAATAGTAACCCATGAAAGAAAATAGATTGAAATCTTAATATATTTGGCTTAGGCTGATTTTATGAAAAACCAAGACAAGAATCAATGACACATTCCATTCTCTCCTTAAATATTGTCTATTTCCCTAATGAAATATTTCACTCAAGCCTTAGTAAAGAAAAAGGGTGAAATGTAATGATTTCATGAAAAAAACTCTCTTTAGTTTAGAATTTTCTGACTAGCTGTCTTTGTCCTTTCAAATTACTAATGCAAGAGGATTGTTTCCATTCTATGTAGGAAGTAAAAGAGTCATTGGCAAATTGGTATCACAAATAAGAAACATTGCAAGTCAGAATCTACAGAGTGTCAAATGCAATGACCTTCAACCTACAGAGAACATTAATTTGGTTAATATCCAAAGTCAAAGGCTGTTTTCCCCATTTGCCACACTATACTTAACACATCCCACATTCTCCTTCCTTCTGCCTTAAATACAGAGCCACAGATTTATTTTATATGGTTGTAGAATTTGGAAGCATTTGTTCTTTATCCAGAACTTGCCCATTTGGAATATATTTTTCTTATCAAACATCATTAATAAAAATTTTGTCGAACTAGAGCTCTCTAGCGAAGCTTACATCTGTAGCACTCTGCTCTCATGGGCAGTTCCAGACCTTATAACAATGCAACAAATAAAGTCAGTAGCAATTCACCAACCTAAAATATATGTACCCCAAGTCAATGCCACTTTAAAGATAAACAAGCATTTTGCACACTAATAAATAACGTTATAAATCTTGCTATATTGGATTGCAAATAACTCCAACTGAATAAGATTGCTTGACACGGGATTTACTTACTCTGCATGTTCATAAAAACAACTTGTTCTCTGACAGCACTCATTCTTGACAATTTACCGTGGCTGTCAGCAGCCAATTTGTTCAGATTACTGCTCTGCATAAAAGTGTAACCATCATGAGGATTTATTAGCTGATTATCGTAAAGGTGGCAGTCCGTCTTGCCTGCCAAAATGCAGGTGATCAGAAAGTTAAATAATTACATGCAGATTAACATTATTTCACCTTCACTTGATCGTTGTAGCTCAGCGACCGGTAAAACTTGTTGTTCCAACTTGCACTATTGTGTATACCACCTAAGTTGGTTTACTGACTACTTGGCATTTTATTGAGCACTTAATGGCTTCAGACCATTTTGAATATAAGACCAAAGTGAAAGGAGTGTGGACTTTAAGAGTCAGGAATTCTGGATTTGAATCTCAGATCAATCACCCCAGATTCATACTAGCTGAGCAGCCTCTACATCTCCTTCCACCTCACTTTTTGCATCTGCGAAACGGGCATAATATCAACCACTCTGCTTATCCCCTAATTTTGAGATAACCTAATAGTGCCCTATTCATTGTAGGGCATTGATATTATTGTTTCTTTCTACTCATGGTAAATTTATTTTTGTTAAAATTTACCAACCAGATGGCATTAACTCCCTGGATAGTATAATGATGAAGAAGTTATAAGCATCCTGGTAAATGAATAGGCTACTTTAAAAAATGCAACAATTCAGTATTTTTTAAGTATAAGTATTACTCAGACACTTTTACACTCTCCCTCATTAATTCTCCCTTTTTGAGTTATGTACAAATACACTGAAATTTTGTACCTACCACTAAGTCATGTTGTTCTAATTGCCTTTTCATTAACAGCCACTGTCAAATTATGTATTTACAGTTGACCTTTGAACAATATGGGGGCTGGAGACACCAACCCTGTGAACAATTGAACTTCTGTGTATAAGTTTTGACTCCCCCCAAATTTAACTACTATTAGCCTACTGTTGACCAGAAGCCGTACTGATAACATGAAAAGATGATTAGCACATATTTTGTATGTTATATGTATTATATGTCATATTCTTACAATAAAGAAGGCCAGAGAAAGGAAAATGTCATTAAGGAAATCAAAAGGAAGATAAAAGTGCTGTATTTATTGGAAAAAATCTGTGTATAACTGGATGTGTGCAGTTCAAGCTCATGTTGATCAAGGGTGAACTGTATTTAGAGAAGGAAGAGCCATAATTTCCAGTATTAAATCAAACTTCAGGTATTTCAATTATAAAATATTTTTTAAATATTTATAAAACACCTCCTGTATGCCATATACTTTTCTAGGCATTGGGGATGCAACAGTAAACAAAAACACTCAAAAATCTCCGCCCTCATGAAGATTACATTCTAGTGGTGGGAAACAAATGATAAATAAATTGATGGTCACAGGTGACCTTGACAAGAACAGTTTTGGTGGATTGTTGGGGGGCATAAGCCTGATTGCATGGGTTCAAGTGGGAATGGCAGGGGTAACGTTCAGTGTTAAATATTTTTCACTGTATCGGCACTCCAAATTTGCAAGTGGCCCTTTTATTCATAGCCAGTCTTGTCTTTATCATGACCAAAAAAAAGCCTATTATGGAGCATACATTTACAAAACACAGTTTCAAAAATCATTATATTTGACCAAAACTGGAAAATAAAGTGGGACAATAACAAAATCTAACACAATAAACTAGTCTATGTAGATAATCCAATCCATATAAGCATTCTCAAGTTTAGGATTGAATTTAGAGTGTACCCTTAAGAGTGTACCCTTAAAAAAAGTTATCAGCCGTTGAAAGGACAGTGTTATCCTTCATGGCCAACTTTAAATTTACTCACCAACCACCAGCCAACTCCCAGAGTAGTTTCTAATTTTTAAGTTAATACAGACATATCTTAATTATTCTTGTCAAAAAAAATGAAATAATTAGGTGATATGTTAGAGGTGCTAATTAGAGCTACAAGGATAATCATGTTACAATGTATAAATGTTTCAAATCAACTATCATACACCTTAAATTTACATTAGTTACATATAAAATATTTCTAAATAAATAAGTAAATAATAAAAAGTTAATAGGACATAAAATGTTGCAATGATAGCTTGCAAAACAAGGCAGAACAGGATGAATTTTACTCTTGTTACTTTACTCCTAGAACTCTCACTTAATGGAAGGTAAGTCAGTTCTCATCTAAACTACCCTAGGAACCAAGGAATTCTATTATAATCTGCATTAGTTCCACCATTACCAAACAACCTTGACATAAACACAGTGACTTTACTCTGCCTACCACTTAGATATAATAATATCTTGCTTTTCAGTCGCAGGATGTGTTGAAAGTACAATTTAACATATTATGCTAATCGAAGTAAGTCAATCAGAGAAAGACAATTATATATCTCCCTCATACGTGGACTTTAAGAGACAACAGAGGATCATAGGGGAAGGGAGGGAAAAATAAAACAAGATGAAATCAGAGAGCGAGACAAATCGTAAGAGACTCTTAATCAGAGGAAATAAACAGGGTTGCTGGAGGGGAGGGCGGTGGGGAATGGGGTAATTGGGTGATGGACATTAAGGAGGGCACGTGATGTAATGAACACTGGGTGTTATATAAGATTCATGAATCACCGAACTCTACCTCTGAAACTAATAATATACTATATGTTAATTAATTGAATATAAATAGAAAAATAAAGTACAACTTAATAAACATAAAGTTAGGAACCTAGAGTTTCTGGTGCTATCTAGACACTGAATAGATTTGAAATGATGATTTACTATAGTCATTTCCTTTTTTCTGCAATGGGCATCTTGGTTAAATCGGCAGAGTGAGTGTACAAAACTGTTTTACTGAACATTTGTGATTACTTCAAAATTGGACAATAACTCCCTTTATTGTGTAAAGGGGCTTTAACTGATACTCAGAAGCTGTTCTAGGAGTCATCTTGTCTACACCTGTACTCTGGTGTACTCTAAAATTTTTTGGCTCAGATTGCTTTTATAGACTATTATGTTTGGCATATGACCAAAGCTAGCTGGGTTCTCCTGTGTAATAACTGTGAATATAAACAACTCATCTAACAATCCAGGCAAAGCCCAAGCCAGACACTATACATAGGCAGTAACACCTCCAAGAGCTAGAAAAAATGAAAAGCGGGAATACACATCCAACTAGATTACTAGTTTATTATAAGAGGAGATAATTCAGAAACAGTCAGATGTGAGATACCCAGGCAAGGCATGGGGATATGCCCAGAGCTTCCGTGGCCCCTCCGGTGCACCACTCGCCCAGCGCCCCCCACATGCTCACCAACCACAAAGCTCCAAAAACGGTTTTCTTCTCTCCCAAATTTCAGAAGACCTCCTTAGCTCCCCCAGTTATCTAGAACAATCTATTTTCTTCAGATCAGCCAACTGTCACTGCTCTCTCAAAATTTGCCAAATTATGGACAACCCCATAGAAACAAGGTGAGAAGAGATAAACAGGTGCACCTCTCTGCCAACCATTTCTGTAATATAGTTAGCCATGGCCTTGGAGAATTCATAATATTATCAAGTGAGGAAAAGGGAAAGGTCAGTACCAGATGGGCTGAGAAACTGTCATAATTTCCAAATTTGGAAATTATTTTCAAAGTAAGAAAAAATACATAAAAGGATTATCTGTTATTATGGGAAAAAAATAGAAAAAGGGATAAGATATACTTCATGTGATATGGACCCAGAAGTACAGGAAGACAGTACATGGTAGCAATTATTTCCTTATCTTACTAACACAAGAAAGTATGAATATAGAGTAATGAGACTGAGGTAGCAAGTTACACATGACAGTCATTCTTATCTTATGGTAACCAAATACGGCTAATGTTGCTCTAAATTATGAAAATGAATTAGTTATTTAAGGAACAGCTAGACAGCACATGCTTAAATGAGCTCATAGCATGTTGAGGGAGATAGAAACATAGACATATAACCATAATGAAATGTAGTCAGTGTATTAACAGATGTATACTTAAGCTACTTTAACTGGTGATATATCCCAAGAGAGCTTGAAGAAAACTCTGAAAATAATGTTTTACTAAAAGGAAAAAATACACAATGAAGGCCTGTCCTTTTAAAAGGATTGAAATGTAACACAGTATTAGGTTACAATAGTTTTTTTCCATTTCATTTTATAAGTAAAACATTACAGGTTAAATGAAGCTAATCTTTAACCTCTCACTTTATAATCCCATAAAGAAAACCATTGTTTAAAACCATATTTCATTAAGATAAAAAGCTTTTGCACAGCAAAGCAAACAGTTAACAAAACCAAAAGACAACCGACAGAATGGGAGAAGATATTTGCAAATGACATATCAGATAAAGGGCTAGTATCCAAAATCTATAAAGAACTTACCCAAACTCAACACCCAAAGAACAACTAATCCAATCAGGAAATGGGCAGAAGATAGGAAAAGACATTTCTGCAAAGAAGACATCCAAATGGCCAACAGACACATGAAAAAGTGCTCAACATAGCTCGGCATCAGGGAAATCCAAATCAAAACCTCAATGAGATACCACCTCACGTCAGTCAGAATGGCTAAAATTAACATGTCAGGAAACGACAGATGTTGGTGGGAATGCAAGCTGGTGCAGCCACTCTGGAAAACAGTATGGAGGTTCCTCACAAAGTTGAAAATAGAGCTACCCTATGACACAGCAATTGCACTACTGGGTATTTACCCCAAAGATACAAATGTAGGGATCTGAAGGGGTACCTGCACCCCGATGTTTATAGCAGCAATATCCGCAATAGCCAAACTATGGAAAGAGCCAAGATGTCCGTCGACAGATGAATGGATAAAGATAAATCAAAAGGAATGAAATCTTGCCATTTGCAATGACATGGATGGAACTAAAGGGTATTATGCTAAGCGAAATGAGTCAATCAGAGAAAGATAAGTATCATATGATCCCCCTGATATGAGGATTTTGAGAAACAAGACAGAGGATCATAGGGAAAGGGAGGGAAAAATGAAACAAGACGAAACCAGAGAGGGAGACAAACCATAAAAGACAATCTCAGGAAACAAAAAGAGGGTTGCTGGAGTGGTGGGGGTGGGAAGGATGGGGTGGCTGGGTGATGGACATTGGGGAGGGTATGTGCTATGGTGAGTGCTGTGAATTGTGTAAGACTGATGAATCACAGACCTGTACCCCTGAAACTAATAATACATTATATGTTCATTAAAAAATTTAAAAAATGTATTTTTCAGAATAACAACAACAGCAAAATAACAACAAAAAACAAAGGGATAAACACATTGGGTTGGATTCTTGCTTTTCTAGCATAAAATGCCCTTGATTATTATTGGTATGTATGCATTTCTTCAGGCTGTATGTTTAGAGACTTGGAATTCATGTGAACTGCAATGAGGAAAGAATATTCTAAACTAACAAACTCTTCTGTACATTATGCTTTATTTTAGTATTGGCGGGTTTTGATGTGTTTTGCCACAAAGATACACACATATCAAAAAATAAAAATAGATTTTAAAGCAAGAAAACAATTCACAGAATTCAAGCAGTCATTTGAAATAACCTCGTCTTTGTGGAGAGATGTCATTGAGCCTCACGATACCTCTTTCTTCACTTAGGTTAACATGGATTTGCATCCCTTACATGCTGCCATCACTAAAACTTGGGAACTCTACAGATTTATGAACTCCTAAGAGATTACAAAGTTTCTCTACCTTGTAGGGAGGGGTAGGAAACAATGCATTTATTGTCTCACAATATGCTTTAAGAAAAGTAATATTATCTCAGATCACTTTACAGATGATGACTGTGCTCTTTAAGTATCCTGCCTGAAATGAGATTCCTCTTTCTCAATTCCCATAACTTTTACACACAATTTTCTGACACCTGGAGAAAATTTCTAGATATCAAATTCAGATAGCCTGCCCATCAACTGGTCAAAACTGCCACCTACTGGTCAGTCTTCAAATCTATTTTTCCCTTGGCCCAAGCCTTGCTTCACTATGGTCAGATCCCTTCCTTCAAAATGGTAAAGGTCAATTACTATAACCAGACATAAAGCAATTATCCTTTTACCAACATTCACCCTCTCTAGGGTAAACCAAAAATGCCAAATCGTACAAACCTGCCAATAAAATCATCCCTTTTCCCAGCGTCTTTGTCCCAGGCAGTGATATCAATAATCCCACCTTTCTCTTCATAGAGATGAAAATCAAATTGTTCCCTCCACTGAGGATTCAAGGTTTTTGGCATAATCTGGAAAACAAAAAAAGTAATTGTTGTCACATAAATATCAGTCTTTTAAAAAAATTTAACTCAAGGCATTAAATCAAAATTAAGGTGCTATCTAGAAAAGCATGTGTGAGATTTGAACAAAAGCTTCCAGAAATGATGGAAATGAGTCATTAGATGTCTAGTATCTTTAATGCATATCATCTGAAGGAACCCTTGAGGATATGTCCTGAAAACCAAAGGGCACCCCTTTGTCATCTTGAATAAGAGATGAGACGTATGAATTATACAGAAAAGGCAAATAGTCTATAAGTGAAATAGCTCACTCAGATACTAGCATTTATTTTACATAACTGGTTAATGCACAAAGACACAACTCGCAGTCTGTCATCTCATAATAGAGGGAGATGTGGATTCCCAGGGTTTTTTTTCCCCCCTTACTCCCCGCACACATGGGAATTCTGAGCTGAATACATGAAGAAACTCCAGACAATGAAGTTCTATGGGAGCAGGAGGAAACAGCAAGTAACTTTGGGGTGGTCAGGCAAACATTTATGTTAGAATTAGAGCACTGATGTTTCATCTCCATTTTATATCTGGAGAAACTGAGACCTAGAGTTGAAGTGACCGACGTTTTAGTATCTAGACTTTAACTCAGGTCTTTGATTAGAGCCTCAGATCTCTTCCCCAAAACAACATGCCAAAAAATGTTTGTGAATTAATATGAGTGTGTGTGTATAATCTCTATGTTGCAAATACAAAAAAGTTATCTTATTCGAAATACAATTTTGTAACTTTAAGTATTCAGATAAGACATCTGGTAGAATCAAGGAAATAGAGTGACCCATATTGATGTGCTTTGAAATTTCATTCACCATTGGGTTAAACAACATTCATATTTGTTTCCCTATTCTTTCTTTTTAGCAGGAGGGCATGCAGTGGCCTTTTCTCTTTTGAATGTATAAGGGACAGATCTTCAGATGTAAAGACTTCGAAAGCAATGAAGTATGTTATGGGCAAAGGTAATACAAATGAATCACAATTTTTAAAGTTCATAATCTGAAATTAATCAGCAATATATCATGAAAAAAAGAGCAAAGAGAGACACGTGTCCATAGCTGAGTTTCATATTTCATACCTAAAGAGCAGAACTATAAAAATAAGTAATGTTTTAAGTCTACCAGAACATGGAAATGATGTTAATTGATAAAGGACAAGACAGAAGTGGCTATAGGTACCTATTTTTGGAATCAGTAGTTTCTTTAAAATATATTATTAAGTCCATGGCAGAAAAAAAAAAGATGGCACTAGAGGATCCTATGATAATTCAAACCTCTCATTATTGGGTTCAGATGCACTTCTATGGTATTTTGGGGAATGGTCTGTCTTCCTTATTTGGCCATTAAGAGCCTAATTTTTCAGTTTCCTTTTTAAGGGCTGTCTTCCCTATATGATTTCCTTCAGGTCAGAAGTGGTGCCTTGCCCCTCCATGTGGGCACTCAAGAAGGTAACCAATCAGCCTGTGAGCAGTTCTCACTGCCTACTAATGAATCAGCTCTGTGATATTTCTAACTACCTAGTTACTGATGAAAACTTCCTGTGCCAGAAGGAACCTAGGCAGGCTATTTATCAAAAGTTCTTGAAAATGATAATGTCAAAGTGAAGATATTCCCATCAAAGTAGAATGTGATTTTTAAGACAAGACAGATATGATGAGTTGTCCCAAGCGATGAATACTAGCTGTAGAAGCTGACCATTTAAGAGGTTGTATTTGTTTTTGTTGTGGTTTTTCGTTTTTTTTAAAGTTTTTATTTATTTATTTAAGTAACCTCTACACCCAATGTGGGGCTCAAACTCATGACCCCAAGATTGAGAGTTGCATGCTCTTCCATCTGAGCCAGACAGGCCCCCCAAAAAGGTTGTATTTGGATACAACACAGATAAGACATGTGCCACAAATAAACTATGACCACTATGGCCTTTGCTAATTATTATTACCTCTCTCAATAATATGATACTAAGATGACTTTAATATAATATATTATTACTACTAATATAATTGTTATTACACAATATACTTATTACTGCTTCTAATCTTCTTTCTGCTACTACCATTTATTGAGTATTAATTATGGATGAGACAGTATTCCAAGCCCTTGACATGCATAACATATATTTATTCAGTCTTCTCAATAACATTATTAGGTAGGCATTATTTTTTTTATATTTTTTTAAAGATTTATTTATTTGTCAGAGAGAGCGAGCACAAACAGGGTGAGGGCAGGCAGAGGGAGAAGCAGGCTCTGCACTGAGCAGGGAGCCCGACGCGGGGCTCGATCCCAGCACCCCGGGATCATGACCTGAGCTGAAGGCAGATGCTTAACCGACTGAGCCACCCAGGCGTCCCTAGGCATTATTTTAATTCTCATTTTTACAGATGGGGAAACTGGGGCATGGAGAGTCAGAGTAACCTGCCCCATGGCACACCGCTAGTATGGAGAGCAGGAATTTGGCCGTTTGTTTTCTAAATAAATAAAGGAAAAAACTTGCAGTCTGCATTGGTGTAAGTCAGTTGGGATAAAATGTTTCAGAGTAATGTACAAAGACTTTTAGTATCTTTACATGGTATGTAAAATAATGCTATTTGTAGTACTGATACCAGTTAATAATTATAATAATAATAGTAGCCAACACTCCACTCAGCATGTTATGCGCCAGTCATCAATTTAGGTTTGTTCCAGCTTTTTTTTTTTTTTTTCTTTAAAGATACGTTCAACTCCTGTGTTATAGATAAAGAAGTTGAGACAGGAAAGTAGTTCACGCAAGGTCACACAGCACATTAAGTAAGAAATGCCACAGTAGAGTTATTGGTCAGGTTTGCTGACCCGATGTTCGAAAGAAGTTCTGTTAAGCATTTAAGAAAGTATCTAGTGTTTTCATCTCCCAAAACATGGCCATTAACCAACCACTGCCTGCCAAATACTGACAGGAACACAAAAGAGATATGGTTACCTTGCTCTTATACTTCTGATGCCCAAGCCGGAACTTCACATAGGGGTCACTCAACCCATTTGAATCCATTGCCTTGAGGTCTCGTCCCTCAATCAAAGTGATGCTGACTATTCCTCTCCAAAGCTGTGATTTTCTGTGTACGTCTGATAGACGTAAACTTTGGGTCTGAAACTTTTGGTAAAGGAAAACAGAGTTAGCCTCTTGAGTTTTGAACCAAAATACCTCATTTGGCATTACCCTTTCTCCTGTTACGATTTTTTGGAAAAAAAAAAAAAAAAAAGGTAGTTAACAATTAAAAAAATAAACATAACTTACAGATTATTTATTAATTATAAAACCATCAATAAATGTGAAATTATCATCTCATGATAAACTTAAGGTTGCTGTTTAAAAGAGGCGAATGCTCAAAATAAAGTCGTTTTCCAACTCTTAAAATCACAAGATGTGGATACTTGAAGAACGCCAGAGAATATATGCCTGTGTGTCAAACACACCAGTGTCAAAATATGTAAAAAATAAATATAAATACCAAAGGCCTCATCCACACTGCGATATTTAATTTGTAATTAGTTATGGTTTTTGAAGATCTCTTTTTCATGTTACCAGTTGGTTTTAGTAGTGAGTTTTAGTTGTAAGGTTAGTTACGAGTTCTGTGCAGACAATTAAAAACCTTCTTCGTTGCTACGTTAGGAGACAATGGAGTTCCAGTGCACTAGGGAAGGTTCTGTAGAACAGAAAACGCAATCAATATGCCCATCTGAGGTGTCTTGCTTATGCTGAAACTTGCATCACTAATTTTAAAAGTTACATATGTGATTTACATTGGCGGGTATGTTTCTGAAATTACTTCTCACTCTAGTTCTTGAACATGTCCCTTCATGATTTTTATTATGCTCAATTCTAAGTCACAATATTCGAGCCAGTGAACAAAGTCACAATTTTTGAAAATTAGGAAGCCTACCAGAAATGGCTGTATAATCTTTTTGAACTAAACAGCACATACAACAAATCAAAGTAGCTAAGATGTTAAAAATCTTTTCGATTTGGATTCAGAACCAAGCGGTACTATATTGTCAAGCATGTTTTTTTTCACTTACAGTCATTTCATGAAGAAATTCAACATGTCTCTCCACCTCAAAGTACCCCATTTCTAAATTATAGATTAACTCTGCTTTCAGCCCAATTCCTTCAACATTAACATTATAAAGTTATAGCCTATTTTGTATAACTCCCTCTCTCACTTTGAATTCCTGCTTTTTTTCCTTACCACACTAACGCCATAGCCATTTTTATCTATCATGAAAAGTAATGCATTTCAGGTTGCTTTTATTAGGAAAATGATAACTACATTTTTCAAAAGGCAATACTTTTTATATTTGAACATTTTAATGGAAATCTTTATAAATTGCATTACCTGGTTCCCTGCCTTGGTGATCCCCAAATTTTGAACAACATTGCCTGGTGGCTCTGCCTTATTAATATCAACATAGGACTGCACCTACACAGCCCATACCTCTGTGAGCTCCGAGAGCAGCGTTCAAGTGTGTTCTGGGGTGCTTTGGACTTTCACAGAGCACCTGTAACTTCCACGGGACTCCATGCCCCACTTCAGCTAGAGTCCCTCTGCTCTCGTCTGTTTCACACATTGACTCTCTGCATTGGCTTTTGTTTGAACCAAGGATTTATCAGATTAAAAAGTTTATTGCACCAAGTGACCTTGAAGGGGTTCTAAGATTTCATGCTACTTATTAATATATAATGCAGCAATAGATAACAGTGTGTTTTTATTCATTTATTTTGTTATCTTTCTTTCTTTCTATCTATCTATCTATCTATCTATCTATCTATCTATCTATCTAACCACTTCTGCCGCTCTTGAGATTGCCTCTAACTACCGACTCTAGAAAAACAGATTCTAAACTTTGGGTCTGAACGTTTTGTTAAGGAATGTAAGTGGCAAAGAAGGAAGGAAAAATGAATTTTTGATAAGTAAGAAGAAATAATTATCTTAGCAAAGGCCAAGGAGTTAATAACAACCCATTTACATAGAGCTATAAAATTTCAAAGTGCATGGGTGTGCATTATATCACTTGATTCCCACTAAAACCCTCTGCAGTAGGAAGACAAGGCCTGCTATTTCCATTTTAATGATGAGGAATTTGAGGCTCAGTGTGGTTTGGGCTAATAGATGTTGGATGTTTGACTAGAACCCAGTATTTCTGACCTTTATTCCTGAGCTTCTCCCAATATTGGTCTTTGGGGTGGAGACTCTCTCCTAGGTTTAAAAGTAATCATGATTTAAGTATAATGTTCCTAATGTTTGTATGTTCCAGGGAGGTGAGTTGTTATATTTGAAATGACATTCCAGTCTAGATTTTCCTCCACAGTAATATGTGAAATCACCTTCTACTTTTCTCTTGTAGGAGCACATGCATTCATACTTACAAGACTTCAGCTTGTTGATGGATATACTTAATAACATTTTCTAGGCACTCTAGAAGTAGAAGTCTCACAGGGCACTCAGTCACATTAAACGTGGGTACAATCTAGGCTACGTGGCACCTTCAGTTAGCAATGCTAAGTTAGCTTCTCGAATGGTACTGAGTCTGAAACCCTTCCTAGCTTGCCCCTCCTTTCGTTTCTTACATGAGAACAGGAACTTTACTTACAGGGTAGGAAGGAGAAAGAATGCTTTCCATGGGATCCTTTATGATTTCATAGAAATAAAATGAACTTCATGGAGGCTCTACCTACTGCCATTCATTACAAAATTCTTTTCTATAACCTGGAAGAATATTCCTAAAACGAGTTGGAAAGCCAAGGGAGAGGAAGAGGAATACTGCTTCACACAAACAGGGTTAATGAATGTGGGAATTAAGGTGAACTGCATGAAAGATTAAAAGGAAAAAGGAGAGGGGGTCCCAAAGGCATACTAACCAGATACCATTTTAAAAGGAATTTTTCCATCTTCAATATTTTTATTTGTTAAAAATGAAGCTCCATAAGGGGTGCCTGGGTGGCTCAGTCAGTTAAACGTCTGCTCAGGTCATGATCCCATTGTCCTGGGAACCAGCCTCATGTTGGGCTCCCTGCTCAGCAGGAAGCCTGCTTCTCCCTCTGCCTCTGCACCCCCCAGCGCTCTCTCTCTCTCAAATAAATAAATAAATAATTTTTTTTTAAAAAAAGAAGCTCCATAATTCATTTGTGATTTGATTAATGCATAGTCATGAAACGGATAAATATTTAGTCTAAGTATAAAGAATAGGAACTTGAAATAAAATTATAAGGTAAAGGGGGAAGATAGAAAGCTACACCACCAGTACGAGAAGAGACAATGACTTAACATAAGGACCCACTTGCATCTTTCTAGCAATTTCTGACTATGTGACTTAGGCATATAGCTCCTTCTCTGGGCCTCAGTTTTCTTTTTTTTTTCTTTCTTCCTTTTTAAAGATTTTATTCATTTATTTGTCAGAGAGAGAGAGACCACAGCAGGGGGAGCGGCAGGCAGAGGGAGAGGTTCCCCACTGAGCAAGGAGCCCAACGTAGGACTTGATCCCATGACCCTGGGATCACGACCTGAGCCAAAGGCAGATGCTTAACTGACTGAGACACCCAGGCATCCCTGCGCCTCAGTTTTCTTACCTGTGGTTCTCCAGGCTGTACTCCAGAGCTCCAAGTGTACTAAGAGCACTATTCTGTGTGTGTGTGGGGGGAGGGAGTAAAGGGGGGTTAAGGGTGTCTGTGGGTAGGGGGGCCTGAATAGAAAACAGTATATCCCATAAACAGAAAAGATTTAACCTGCTTAAGATAGTCATTTATCACTTTTATTAATTTTTTAAATCAAGTTTCGGGAAGCTCGTTGAAGGGATGGTGACAAATGGAATTCCACAACTATAAAAAAAAAAAGAAACTTTGAAAACCACTAGTGTTAACGCTCTTCAAGATACTTGCTGAGTCACTTGCTGCTCTATTTAAAGTTTCCTCCCTCTGTATAGCAAAGTTCTCAAAGTGTGGGCCACAGACCAATGGCATCAATGTCACCGGGGAGTTGGCTAGAAATACAAATTCTTTAGCCGCACCCCAGACCAACAGAATCAGAAGCTCTGGTTTACTCAGCCCTCACTCAAGGTCATTCTGATGCATGTTCAAGGGTGCGAACCCCTGCTTTAAAAGTTCTAAGGGTCATAGGCATTGGCCTTCTCCTATGTTCTAATTACTATTATTAATTACTATAATTGTGAATATTATCCATTCTCTTGCATGGATACCATATATGCTAATTAAAGTCTTTCAGTCCTGTTTCTAAATTTACTGATTAGGATAGCAGGTTGGTCTGGATATTTGGAGAATTTCAAGAGAGAAGCAGGAGCCTGCTGCCAAGTTGTGTTAAGTTCATTTATTATTTCCTTCCTTTAGCGTTTTTTTTTTTTTTTTCTCATAGGATGTACTTAAATAACATATATTAATTGAAGTATTGATAATTAGTCAATCAAAAACTGCTTATTGAGCACCTAAATGGAAAGAGTGTTAGATCCAAGATATCTCTCAATAAAATTAACATATTAGAGCTGGGATTTAGTTATCTGAGATGTTTTCAATTATGTCTTTGTTGAAAGAGAATTCTGTTTGAGGAAAGAAATAGGAAGGAAGAAGAAAAAGGAAAAACAACCTAGCTTCGAAGTAAAGAACCAACACTGCAAAAGGAGGAAATAACCTTTGAACTTTTAAAGGACTAATTCCCAAATTTTAGCAGGCAGTTTGTTGAGATCAATGGGCCTGACCGTCCTGGATGTGATTCGGTTCTCGTGCAGCGGAGCTACTCGAGTATTTTCAATGTGCGCCCCACGTGATCCTCATGCACACTGAAGTGTGAGATCCTTCTCCTAAGGAACATTCATTCATCCAAGTTCAAACTTAATCAAGACTATCAAGACACTAGGTATCAATACCAATTTGAAATTCTGAGGCAATTAGTCAATGACCTGTATCGTTAGTAAGATTTTAGAATGGGTGAGATGGCATCTTAAGGAGAATATTCGTTTATGCATATTATTCCTTGACAAGGAATTCAAGATTCAATTCCTCTTCATATGCATAAAAGAAGTTAGAATAGGGAATAGGTTTTCAGAACAGTAAATTAGCCATGAGAATTCACAGCCCATGCAAGCTCAGAAGGAATAAACAAACTGAACAATCGAACTTACTTGTGCATTTTGGTCATAAGTACTCTGAAGCTCTGCTCTGCAGAAGCCCAGGACAGGAAGAGCAGGCCTGCCGCACGTCTGGATGGAGATGAATGATCAGAGCTGTACAGGAAAGCTTTGGGGGCACTATCAACACCTCATTTCAATCAGTGTTTAGCATTACTCTTCAAAAACACATTATTTGAAAAAAAAAAAGTATCGGCTCCCCAAGTCACTGTCAGAAAATGTCTTCTAGCACAATGAAGATAAATGCCAGTGCAATAATATAATTTCCGGCCACCATTTTCTTTAGCAGCATAATACCACAGTGGTCAAAAAAAAAAAAAAAAAAAAAAGGACAGAGATTAAACAGTGATGGACCTCTGCTGGAGTGTTTCAGGTTTTCATTCATAAGCATGGTAGCGAAAAGAAACATAGGAAGAGAAATCATGCAAAGAATCATTTCCCCAAGACTCTGCTTCAGAATATTTAGGACACTGTTTCCAATGTCAAAAAAGTGGTAAGGCCCCAGAATAATACATGTTACATGGATAGGCAACAACTATGATCACCTTAACTGCATCCCACATGCGAATCTTCTGTAATGATTAAAGAGATATCTCTAAAGAACAGAGAAATTTTGCCCCATGTGATCTACCCCATTTTCTCTTTGTTGCCCTTGTGCCTAAGAAAGCAACAAAAAAGTCCCTTTGTTGCTAAGACAAAGAGCAGCAAGAGATGGATTCAGAAAGATGCAGCTGAACAAGAAATACTGGAAGGAAATTATCATGATAAGCCAAGAGTTTGTATCAAATGACTAGAGCATCTAGATAATTTCCAAACAATAAAATTATCATGAGATGAGAACATCAACAGGGAGGGTTAGATTCAGCCAATCTGAAAGATAGGTTAGATCATACACTAAGAAATAAGCATGTATTGAGCAACTTTTAAGCGCTAGGGTTTTCATACTCCAGTGTTTTTCATAACAGGCATTTTTAAGGTAAAGAAACTGAGGCACAGAGATGATAAATACCCTACTCAAAGCCAAATGGTTAGTGATTGGCAAGGCTGAGATTTGAATCTGTGGTTGCTGATACCTAATTGATCATTTTCCCCAGTATATCTCATGTTTAGAACAAAGCCTAAGAGGTTCATAATACAAAAACAAAAAGGGAAATAACGTGTACAGGATTTGTTGAAATACTTTTACTCCTGTTTAGATAAAATATATCCACGGGTATCAGTTATTGAGGAAGTCTAATCAGGGGCTTAGAGGAAGCAAAAGTTGGCAGGTGATAATAACTCTAGCATATATTGTTCAGTAAAGCATAGGAGAGTTAACTGTGCTCCATCATGAATTATCGCCTAGCATCTATTAATAAGGTGGTGAAGTTATAGAATTTCATAAGTAAATTGAGAACACTTCTATATTTCAATTCTGGTTATTAAAGCTTATTAATTCAATTCCTTGAAAAAAACAGATCACTAATAGAAGGAGGTATCCTATTATTCTAGATCCTGATTAAAAAACAGATCAAAACCAAACCAATCTATCTAGATTTACCATGTGGCTAAAAACTACTCAGTCATATTAATCTTCTCCCTGATATGTGCAAATAATCCTTGGCTTTTGTTATCTTGGATTTTATTACCTGTATACAACCTAATCCTTCCAAATGAGACCCAGACCCTGTGAAACTGGAGTGAAAGACATCAGTGTGTCTTTACAATAGCTGTGTGTGGAGTCAGCTCACCTCTATTTTCAGCACAGAGGTGCACATGCTTTTATTTAATAAAATGATCCACGAGACACTACAAAGAAGGGATAATGACAGCCTAGAATGGCTGTTTTGTGCTGCAAAGCCTGGAGTGTGGAGCAATTATTAGCTCAATCCCAGGCACAGGCATGGTCTATCTTTTCCTTTGCCTGCCGGGTTTATTCTAGTGAATTGCTCCTTGGTGATGAAGTCCAACAAGTAGATTTGTTCTACAGTCCATCCACCCTCTCAAAGCAGGATTGCCTTTACAGAAAACCTTTCCAGGGCTTTGTCCAGCCTAGTTTAAAGTGCCTCATGTAATAATAAGGCTTCGATCCCTTTTTTCTTAGAAGATGATTCACAGCACTATAATCTTTAGAGAAACTCTCCTGGTTTTTATCCTTAAACTTTCTTTCTTATTTCTGTTGCTTCTTGAAACAACTTAAGGTGTCAGGAAGCTATTTATGTTTACTTCAGATGCTTTAACTACCATCTCTAAACTTAACTGTGGCCAACACAAGTTCTTAAGCTTTTACGATGTTTGATCAAGTTATATAGTAATAGAAAATCATCATATATGTTGTAATCTTATTGGTTTGCTCAAGTAATGTATTGGTTTCCACCAATGATGTAAAGAAATAACGAGTCCTGGGTTTGACTTACACTTTTTCTTTTGAGACTTTTAATTAAATGTTACAAATACATTGTTTTCTGAGGGTCTTACTTTCCTACCTAAAGGCATAAATAATACCTCCACTTTTCTTGGGTGTATGTCATACATGGTTGAGTTGTTCAGAACATAAGCACTTCAGCACAGGATAACATTCTTGTTTGATAGAACCAATACTTCTCCTTGGTCTGCAGGGTCTTCCTTCAACCACACTTTGATTTGACCCTACCCTAAGATGGTGCTTTGACAAAGTTCCTAACCGTTCTGTATTCTGTGCACTCTCTTGGGCCCATTTCATATTATGATCCATTTCTCCATTTCTATATGTGGTATCCTGGTATAGCCTACCCTTCTCCATTTAAACAATCTTTTCTCTTTAATTTACTATAGTGTTCTCATAACATGGTTTGTTCAATTAACTCTCAGTCTTGAAAATCTAAATGTCTGGTCAATGGAGTTAACTGGGAAAAACTTAAATGTACTAAATATTTGAAGCAATTGCACTGTTATTATTCTTAATGGGACGTTAAAAATCTTCAATGAATTCTGACTTAGGGTAATTCAAGTGGCTTCACATAATGTTTGTTGCCTTCATGAGAAACATGGTTAATTGCCATACCCACTGCTTAATGTTTTGTGTCCTAAGATGTCATGTTGATGAATTATAAATGTCATACCTTTGGAAAATTAGAATATCTCTGTATCACTTCAGTCTTTTCTATTATTTTGCTCTCAAGAAAAGTAAGATCTACCAAGTAGCCTTGACATTTATTAAGCAAGTTCTCACCAGGATTCAGTTTCACTTGGTGTAATTCAGTTGCTCTCTCCAGGACACATGTATTGATCCTTATAAATAAGCTGATAAAAACTCACAAAGCACACACATGCTCCTCATGTAAGATTTTATCTGAGCTATTTAGGTTTTCTGCATATCTAAAAATGTCTACGAAAACCTCCCTTCATCCACATCTCCTCTAAACGTTAATCACAGTATAAATATTACCTGGGCAAAGAGCAATGAGGTCAGTTATGAGAGGACCTTTGAATGTGAATATGAAGGATCATACTCATCCAAAGTAGACTGGATCATGGGTTTTCAGATTCTGTAAGATGGGACCTCAAACATAGCAACACCACAGCCCTTAAACACATCCATTTATCAGTGGGTTAAGGAGCTGTGGGGGAGAAGTGTTACATAATGCAAGAAGAATCTGAAAGGGGGTCAGTGAAGACAAACTAAGGGAAGGACTCTATTTCTACATCACATCTGTATTCATCATTGACCTGCAAAGAACTCAGTTGCTTTAAACAATTATATCTATGATATTCATAGAAAGAAAAATATTGTTCCTGATCTGTCATCCCATTTTTAGGTACATAAGGTCAATGGCATCCCTTCTCTGGGCCTTAGTTTCCTCGGTGATAAAATAAATGAGCCCTAAAGATTCTGCCTTTATGACTCACTTTGTTAGTTACTCAATAAATGCTCAGAAGACTCAACAAATGCTTAGACCACTGTACCTCAAATACAAAAAAGTTATATTTTAAATTTTTGTATTTCTTATTCTAAAATGAGACAGAGCAAGAGATTGAGAAAGGTTAGTACAGAATATTTAAGGATTAAAAAAACAATATTTAAAGATGAACACAACCAAATGGAAAGTCCTGGTACATGGAATACTAATTTGGAAGTAGCAAAGTGGAAAGCTGTTGAAAGAATCATTGGAAGGGAAACCCTTAAAAATGATTACTTATGCAATTGATCCTTGTAGCAAGGCTTCATTCATATGATCAGTTTGCACGTTGCCTGCATATAGAACAGATTCAACACAGAATACTCCTGAATTCTGCTCTCTTGGCAAAGAAGTATACTGTATGAATTTACCATACTTGTGAGTCTCAAGAAAAGAGAGACTAAATTTTTGCCAAAAGCCAAACTCCATTTAAGATAATGTGACAATTCAACAGCAGTCGCTCTGTGTTTTCATGGATAATGCATGAACATATCAAAGAAATTATTATTATTTTAGCAAAGACACAGAATAACATCAGTGAAGGCAGTCATCAGTAGACTGAAAGGAAATGGTGAAGATTCCATAATAATTAAAATAAGCTCCCATTAATAAAAGCCCGCCAAAAAAAAAAAAAAGTGTGCGTGGAGGGAGCATAGCTATGATGAAGAGAGGTGGTTTATACTGGCTTGATGCATGACTTAATCTAGTGCCGGCCAGTCTGCTTAAAAGACACTAAAACAAATCTTAAAGTTCTAAAGAGCAAAGGTAGTTTTCAGTCATGAGCAGTTTTAGAGCCGAGGAAAGAAAATGGCAAGGCCTGACAAGTATAGCATTTTCTCTGCAATATCTATTGCTAGGTAATCATGTACCAAATGTGAATTTTCAAAGAAAGAAGGAAACTCTCAGCAAACTAGTAAGTGCATTTGTAATAAATCGTGCTGTGCATAATGCAGAACTAGAGCAGAGCAAAAAGGATGACAGAGCTCGCTGTGTGTAAGTCATGAAAGAGTAAATAACATTAAATTGCAATGGCATTTAAAACAAATTCTCTGTAGAATTTTCACTTTTTTCTTTATTTAAATCAAAAGCAGAGTTGCTGTTTTCTAATTCATAAGTTTTTTTTTCCAAAGAAAGAACACTGATTATCTAGTATGTATATAGTATAAGATCACTGTAATGGAAGTACATTTTTCTCAAACAGATGGAGCAGATTTTACAAGAAAGGAAAAAAAGAAACTGAATGGACCCTCTAGACAGCACCGTCGTCTTCCTGGAAGGGCTGTGGGCCTCTAGCTGGCAAGAATTTGGGATAAACTTGGTCCCAGAAGGAACTGACTTCAAAAAAATATATTCGGTATATGAAGTTCTTAGTTTATACAAATGAAGAAGTGAAAGAGTCACCCAAATGGCTTGGAATAAAAGTTAATAAAAAAGGCCAATTGAATACATTTTTCTGAGAGCCTATTTCAAAAAGTGAATTTCTTATTCCATATTTAACTTTCAAAATTACTATTCAAAACCAAAATCAAGAATATTAATATAAAGGATTTAGACATTACCCTCCAAAAGAAAGACTTCACAGAGAAATAAGATCCAACCACTTCATTTTCTGAGAGATCCTAAAAACAAACAAATATTTAGCTACATTTTGAAGTGTTTTTGAGAATACTTAATTAGCCCAACAAAATCAAAATGAACAAGCCAAAATTATATATCCTAATGACCCTTCCGATGTTTATAAACTTAGTTTTCTTCCCTTGAATAATTGAAGTTTTTTGTCTTATTCCTATCCGGTATCAATGGTAGTAAGTTTAAAAAGGATTCTTTCTGTCATTTTTAAGAATCTACTTACCTCTTTATTCTTAAATCATTGATTATTACATCTCAGAGTCTAACACTTTATTTTAGAAAGTACGACTGTTCAAACTGTAAGATTCTGAAGGAAGTCAGAAAATATTTTCCTTTTAACAAAACAAGTTAACACCATAGACCTTCAGAGTATTTTTAAAGAATGACAATAGAAATCTTATTTATAAACACACACTTAGTCAAATTTGGTTTAATGCCTTATTAAAAACTTCCTAGTTTTATGATATAATATAGAATATAGATAATGTAAGTTAACTTGAGCTCCACAAAAATAATTTTGACAAGAAATGAATACTGAGCAGGGTGGCAACTGGGCTGAAAACAAAGTCACAGATTCATGTTGGATATTTTATTACTAATCCTCAGACTTTCATAAAGTGAAACCAATTCAACTTTAGGAAATCAAAACCATAGTTGCTCACTTTTAAAGAGAACATTTGCATTACATGCATCCTTTACACTTGAATGTTTTGCATCCTGTCTCTGGGTGTCAGTTATGGTAAAATTATGGGAAACTGGGGACACTTACAGGGCAGTATTGACCATGGACACTGTGATGGAGAAGATGAAGTTTTGTAACTTATTTGATTACTCTGTGATTTTGCGTTAGCAGCTAAGATAGTAGTCCAGCACCTCACATGATGCCTATTGCATAGTAGGTGCTCAATACATAATTTGTTGATTGTTAGTCACTTGGAGTTTCATTTGGTTAGGTATAGATATTCCTTCCAAACATGATACCAAAAATCATATCAGAAAATAATAGTGAACTAAAATATTTAGGGTGGGCAGCAAGTTGAATAATTTAAATTTAGAACTAGAATTACATCAGAGATCATCTATACAATCTACCTGTTTTTTTTGTTTTGTTTTGTTTTGTTTAACATGAAACCTATTTCTCAACAAGATTAAGATCACTTTCCCAAGTTCCCTGCATAGGGTTTGGTCAGACAACATGGCTAATGTCAGAGGTGACTGGGGAAAAGTCCGGAGTTTAAGACATCGCTTTATCGGCACTACAAAGCTATAATTCATTTACATTTACAGCTATGATTCTCATCTGTCACACTTAGCACACTGTCATATCAGTACCTCAAAAAAAAAAAAAAAAAGAAAGAAAGAAAGAAAAAACACCAAGTCTCTTAAGAAACATATTTACATTTGGACATTGGGGCATGAACCTTAGATGGAATGATTGCAGTCTTTTTCGATGCTGTACATTGTTTAATGTGAAAAAATCTCATTCTAGCTTTTACAAAAGATGCGTGTTTTTCCTTTTGTATTACCCATTCTCTCCTTACTTTGATTTCCAACTCTTTTGTAATTAAGTAGCATGTTTAACAACACGTGGAAAAAATTTTAAAGTATCATATTAAAGACACAGAAGTCTTGAAGTCTCCTTACACAAATAATTTCCCCAGAGCCAATAACACAAGTTATGCAACTAAGAGTGAGTTTTATCTTAATGTGAAATGTACTAAGGCAACTTAAATGGATGTGAAAGTATTGGCTTTAGACTCAAGGCAGTTATAACAAATAATATGACCATTAAACATTTAAAAGTCTTGTTAATTCATTTAAAGTTTAGGTGGTCTAAAGTGACTAATATTGAAAATGTACCAACTCCATACTTCCCATTGCTTCCTCAGATGAATACAGAGGTTAATGATCTAATTATGTGACTAGTATGCAAAGAGCAAGATGAGATTGATGAAATTTGTGTGGGGGGGGGGAGTTTTAATGATCAAAATTTAGAATATAGGTTTCTCTGTTAAAATTTAAGAAACAAAAATATTAGCCACATTTGGATCCACCGAGGTCCCTAGGCTGTGCTTTTCATGCCATGTTTAATTACTTCTGTCATTATTCATCAACTAAAATTTATATTTCATTTTACAACCTACATTCTCATGTAAATTTAGGCCTTTATTTCAAATGGAACAACTTAATTTTCCTGTGGACCCTTATGCCATTTATTGCCTTGATGAATATAAAATCCACAGCAGATGAGGCAAGGCTTTTCTTTCATGAGAATTTCTAATAATAACAACAATAATAAGACACCTGGCATTATGATAAAGAGTTCTAAAAAAAAAAAGGTGATTTTATCAGGAGGGCAAGAAAAACCAAATGAACTGTTTGTGAATTTCAGAGAAGACTGGTCTTCAATCATGGTTGTAGATATTTAGTTATACTTCAGTCTCCATTGAGACAAGAGGTTGATAAGGGAAGGAAAGTACCATTTTAAAAGTGCTAAAATTATAAAGGAAGAGCAAAAGGAAGCAAAACACAAAAACAGAGGCATCAAATTGATAGAGGAAAATTACTGACGTTATCCTGAATAATGAATTGCTGACTATTTCTGCTGAGGCTTTGAATTTATGAAAGTAGCAAGATCCATGGATAAAATCTTATTTAAATCTACTTTTTGCCTCTAAAACACCAATATACACTAAGAACATTTATCCTCAAAGATCAAAAATCCTACTATGAATCTAAAAAGGAACAAGATTTTAAATTTAAAAATCCAAAAGATATACTTTTTTCCCAGAGAAATAAAACTAAAGGACAGTTCATTTCTTTCCTAACAAAATGAATATGTTGCTGTTTTTTAGCCTCCTATTTAAATAAATCATAAAAACCTTTAAGGACTTTGTCATCAGATGAATAAGGATTAGCCACTAAACTTCAATTAATAGTGATATTTTTTATTGGTCTTAATGTGTACAGGCCTTTAAACACTTTGCATGTTTATTATAACTCAGCAATTCCTCAATTCTCAAACACTCACCACAGATTTGAAGCCTGAGATTCAAATGTGAAGGTCAAGTCAGGTAGCACTCACACTACACAGCATATTTCAATAGGTGCACAATTTCCTTGTTTCAATAACTCTTCGGGCATTTACGAGGTGAAAAATAAATAAATCCATAAGTAAATAATTTTCGTAGGCTTTCCTGGTCTGACTGCAATCACTGTTTATCAAAGCTACGGCTCTTAGATGCTCCCACTAAGTTGGATATGCCTATTGATCGTTATGTAACTGAAAACAGGGGCATGGAGTAGAAATGGCGCTGAAATGCTATTTTCCTGTTTTCTTGGTTACTCAGATTGGCATTCATATCATTTATACTCATTAAACACAAATATGCAACTCCAACTGTCCACCTAAATATTTCCGACGAGAGACAGACCATCTCAGCTCCCCAGAGGACATGCCCTGTAACTGAAGGCTGGCCTTGCTTTGTCTTTCATTTTCCTAGAAATTTTAACTTAAATCTTTTATTTGTGTGTTAGTGTGCGTGTAGAAACACATACATGTGTGCGTGTGTACTGCTGTCAACCAGGGCTTCAAAAGCAGAATCTTCACAAAATGATTTATTTTCACTGTAGATATTTAGGGGACTTTCAAACCAATAAATCTCCTCTCAGTCACAGTCAATTAAATATATATATATATGTATATATATATATACACCACATATATACATATATATGTTAGATATATCTGATGTATATTATATATATACAAATATATATCTTTGAATTAGGAGGCAATAGAATCTTGCAAACCAACCCTTAGCTCCATTATCCTGGAGCCAAGTTGTATTGGTTCCTGCCCTTTGATCAGTCCAGAAAGAATCTTGGGAAATTGTCAGCTTACTGGGTAACACATATTAACAATGTGAAGGCCAATCAATGGCCCCACAATTAAACATTTTAGGGCTAGCATGCAGGCGTCATGGCATTCACGCTCTGCTTGAGATTACATGTTGTCCTTTCACTTTGGGCCAACTCATCCAGATTGGCTCCCTCAAGGACCCACAATATTTAAAAAATTCAACAAGAGTGGCCACATACATGTAAAGCCATTGTTACAGCAAATCCCGGTAGTTATGAATTATAATATATAAGAATGTATGATATTTTATACCTATGGGAAAATATTGTCAAAGCAGCAAGAAAAAAAATCATCTCAACATAAAACTTAATTGTGGCTCCATGTATTTTGTGGGATAATCAAATATTTACTGGCATTATGCTATCTCTATTTTAAATAAACTTACTACAAATTTTAGGAGTTTAGTTGATTGAGGTAAAAATAGTCTTTTATAGTAGAAATGCTCATGCTATTTGCCCTTTGCTGCATTTTGGAATCTCAGAAGCCTTAGTTATGAGGTTGACTTGATAGCAAATAATACAGATTTGGGAGTATAAACAGTGGTAGGGATTTCTTAAAGAATTATATATTTCCTTTGAAAATATGTAAACCATCTAATTTTTTTTCAAAGATATATGCATAATAATTTGAAAAGCCATTTGGATGACTCACAGTTGAGAGAGTCAATGACCAAGAAAGTTTGCGTGTTTTGCAGGTTTTAAAAAATCATCTATTTATTATCAGGATATGAGGTGTTTGGAGAAAGAACCTGATAATTGTTAAATAATGACTTTTTTTTTTCACTATGTCAGACTGTATGAGATACTTAAAAATGCGTTAATCTGTTTCTCTAGCGTTTCCTAAATTAAAGCACTTAGAGGTTTTCACTGATGCATTTTTAATGTGTCATCCAAGGTGTCAGGTTTAACTACGCCCTGCAGACTTAGAGTTGAAAGTGTTCTCTAGTTTAAATTAACAATATCCTTGCCAAAAGTCTTATTAAAAATTGCTTCGTTCACCAGTGAATAAAGTGTTTTATAGTTCATTAAAATTATGCTAAGTGATTATAATAAAATCTTTATAAAAAAGATATATTACTAAAAAAATAAGCCATCAAGTAACAGAAGATATGCTAATGAGACATGATCACATAGTCCATATTATATTATTCAAAGGATGAACTCTTCTTAAAACATTTCTAAACTGTTATTGTTGAGAACATGAATTGCAGTGTGTATATCTTTATATTATCACAATGGTTATGTCTCATGTAATTAAAGTGATTTATTGAAAGCACATAAGCTTATTATCACACTCATCGATAAACTAATTATTCTCCATTAAAACACATACACACACACGATTTAGTGTAAAATCATTTCTGCTTCTGTCTGATAGAGGCAATTATTTCATTATTTTTTTCTATTTTTTGACTGACCCCACAAAATTTATTCACAAAACACATATACATCTTCTCTTCTGAGCTCATGAAACTTTCTTGTTGAATAATTTAACCTTAGAATAAATTATCAATGATAAGCTTCTTCTAAAGAATAAAATATTGCAATAATTCAAAGCATTACCATTTCTCTGCCAAATGCATTTTGTCATGTAAGTATAACTCTTTGACCAGGATAATTATTCAGTTGCCCAAGTTTAGGGAGACATTGATCCCTTTCTTATTAAAATAACATTTTTCTTTAACAGCTGAGTGTGGGGCAGGATTACAAATGTGCAGCATGGAAAGTAAGCTTGTGGAAAATCAGAAGGAGAGTTTTAAAGGATGTTATCATCCCCAGAAGAGGAGATATGATGGAATTCATAATTATTTACTGGTTAACATACCATTCAAATATAGCATGTATTTTATACAGTCTTGCTTCTCAGAGGTAAATGCAGGTGTATTTCTTTTCCTACTTGTCACTGGATGGTAATACAATTACTCTAAATAACATGTAGGTCAATCCTGAGCAGCAGTTACAATTTCCTGCCCTCAAGTTGGCTATTCAGCTCTTGTTTTCAATAGTATATACAATCCTGCATTACAAGAGTGCCACAAATAATATAATTTCCATGGAAAGAGGCGATTATTGGCAAGATGACGAAAATGATGAACAGATAAATTTAAGTAATGGGAAACTCCATGAGCTGATTCGCTTGTATACCAGGGAGATGTGCATATTTAAAAAGTAACTATGTCAACTTAGTTTTCCCTCTCTATGGTTACGTCACTTCTGAAAACAGAAGAAAACAAGAAGAGGAAGAAAAACTCTGTACTAGAGAGAATATCTAGCAACGTTATCCGACTATATTTAAGTCTTGGCCACAAAGTTCATAATTCTCAGGTTTTATAATCACCATTGGTACTCGCAGATAGGCTTCATATCAAAGCCCTGCTACAGAAAAGCAGGAGACCTCATTCTCATGAATCAAGATTCCAAAGATGAAAATGACCTGTTTATATGAAAAATTCACCTTTGATTTTGAGGACAGTTGTATCAAATATAAAATACCTATGTTTAAATGTAATGCAAATAAATTATATCCTTTTTCCAAAAAGAAAGAGGAAAAAGATGTAGACACAAGGACCTTTAAGGGGAAGGTTGAAATAATTAGAAAAGGGATACATTTCCACAAAATGGTAACATAGTAATACATAATGCTACCTAGTATAGCCACTCATCCCTTAGTTTCTCCAGAAGCACAATCTGCTTGAACATCACCCTTCTTCATTTTATCCCTGCAGGATGGAACTGGGGAAGCAGTTTCAGTGTGTGTGAAGGATGGCGGACTATGTGGTCACTGAAGTTACAATGCCCGGATTTTGAATTTGACACTCTGTTCTTATCACACTAATATGGATGAATACAGCAAATATTTTAGGGGACGGTGATGATTTGAATGAATTGCCAGGTGTTCAGTATGTTCTCATAGAAAAAAACTAAATGAGTGAACTGATTTTCCTTTACTCAGCATTCAATATCCCTATTAAATTTTATACAACTGAAAATCCCTTAGGCTAAAAACCCCCAAGACATATTACCATACAAGCTAAAAATAATCTGCCAAGTACCCCAATAAGTGCAGAGCCAGACACAGGGAATTCTGTATCTTCAATGGTGAGCCAGAAAAATGTACCAGTCTGAATGTACAAATGGCTTATTAATAATAAATTAAAACTTTAAGAATTTTAGATGGAAAAATAGTGTTGAACAGATGTTTATTATTCATTTTAATTTTTTTGCATACCAAAGGAAAAGATGTGGATTTATGCTTACTTAATTTATCATTAAAATTGAATTTAAATATGAATTATTTAAAGAAGAATATATTTATTCTTTCTTTTATACTACAATAAAATAGATCATTCTTACTAATTAATACTAAATACAATATCCTGCTCTAGCATTATGTCTTAACTACATCTGGAAGAGAAAATATTGATATATATTAATGTATTATATCATTTTTACACAGGTATGTCATAATATAGACACAGAATGAGGAAAGCCAAATTATATCACTTTTAAAAAATACATACTTTTCATATAATACTAATTTTGAAGTACAATTACAAAGAAAAACATGTAATACAAACATGAACAGTGCAAACATTTCTTTAAGACTTTCTGAAACTTTATTTTGGTCAATAAAAAAACACAGTGAATACTAAGTCAAAATACTCAGCAACTTTCTTTAAAAATGCTTTTCACTTTATTAAAATATAAAGGTGATTTTTAATGTGGCCCTGACCTTTTTGTGAGCCAAGTTATCTTGCAGTCATTAATACTATAAGAATTGAGAAGAAACTGTACAGTAAGAAATACTTGTTAAAGCAAATTCAGACATTATCATACATACAAAAACATTTTGATGTATTGTCTAAATTCACAGTAATAAAAATGACAAAATTAAAGAAAAATTTAAGTAATAGCATGATTCAACCAGAATGGGAAAAAAAATGATTGTCATGTTCCAGGGTCTAAAAAAATTACTCACTATTAAAAATGAATACTGACTTTTTAAATAGAAATTTGAACAAAGATCTTTACAAATAAAATCCCTTTATTTCAAGGACTCTGCATATAAAAGTCAGTTTCATCTTGGTATTTATTTGTGTCCAAGAGTGGTACCACCACTGAACAAATGAGAAGTTTAATTTAGATCTTATATATTTTACAAGTTATAAGAAGAGCCAGGTCTTTGTAGGTTACAGGAACCATAAACTCCTCTCACTCCCAAGAGCCATTTATTTCTTGAAGTGAGAAGAGGCCATGATGGAAAACTCTTCTTGCTACAGACTCCAAAGACGTAGTACTAGAGGGATTTTGAGTTTACAGAACCTCAGACTCAATTTTCAGTGGACGAAGACAGAGAGTCACATGAATCTTCCTTCTCTCTGGACTGGTCTCTACCCTAACCCAGCCATTTTATTCCTGATCTGGAGCAAAGACATTTTCTAGACCCTGTGGCACACACAACAGAAACCAGATGCTGAGAATGATGCTGAGAAGGGGACCAGGCATTAGTAAGAGGATGATGTGGATGTGAGTGATCAGTGTGATTTCTAGTTACTTAAGAAGCATCACATGATTTGCTTGAAGTTTATGGGAAAAAAATAACAAGAGTGATGAAATCCTGTAGTACAGTTTGAAGAGGTGTGAGAGAGATTTGGAAATGCAGCTGATAGTTCTTCTCAACAAGAAAAGCTGAAAGATCACATGCTAAGCCATTACCTTACTTGATCTTTTCCAGCTCTTCCTCATTAGCATTGTCTGTAAATGAAATAAAGCATTTTCATTATCTTATGACTCAAGTACAGAATAGGGCAGCCAGCGGTTTTCTAGAGAAAGCTTAACATTTAAACGGCAGTTTCCAGCAACAAGTATACAAGACAAAACTTGTTTATCACATACACACAGCTAAAAGAAGCACCTTTAACATTCAAGCAGTCTTTCTGGTGAGAGTTCATTTGCTTTATTCTTTTGTAGACAGAAATGAGACAGTATTTTTAAATAGAATGGAAATTTTGAGATATCTTAATTATTGGTTGGGGAAAAGAAAAAAAAAACAAAACCTCTTATTGAGTCTCATGATTGGCAATTGTTCCCTTTGGTGATGGAGGTTAAGGATGTACGATGACTTTACCAGGTAACTTTTCTCTTCAAACATGTTCAAAAGTCTGTCGTTTTGGTGGCATCTTAGAATTATCTCTGCTTCCAGTTAATCTTTAACTATATTGGGGTCTACAAATGTTTTCAATTGTGAAAAATGCTACATTAGTCTATCTTCCTGCTAAATGTTCAGCCATAACATGTCCTTTAAATCAGTTTTTTCTTTTTCTTTTTTTTTTTTTTAAGATTTTATTTATTTGACAGAGAGAGAGAGACAGCAAGAGAGGGAACACAAGCAGGGGGAGTGGGAGAGGGAGAAGCAGGCTTCCTGCTGAGCAGGGAGCCCAATGCGGGGCTCGATCCCAGGACCCTGGGATCATATGACATAAGCCGAAGGCAGATGCTTAACGGACTGAGCCACCCAGGTGCCCCTTAAATCAGTTTTTTTCTGTCTGTGTGTTTCATAGTAAGAAGTAATTATGGCTACAAGTTATTTAAGGCTAATGGAGATCTTTAATGAGTGCCCAAGATCAGTGGTCTCTTGTATAAAGTAAGTCATAAAAATCCGAAGATCATTTATTTACTCTCCAGTTTTACATTTTTCTCAGTAAACACTGAGGTATTAACTTCCTGATTAACCCTCTTTACCTCTCTTATCTTTAAGGCCGATGAAGTAGAGAATAGGGATTATTTGGAGAAAAGAATATAGAGATTGAAATGCTAGTCATATTTGTACATCAAGGAAGCATACTGGTGCCTTTAAGAAATATATCTCCTTCAGCAGAATTTACTATAAAGCAGGACTATTTCAGAAACTATTCATAAATTACAAAAATACAACAAAGGAGAGATTTTAATATAAGATTAAGTCATATAGAAGACAACCTTTGGCCTAAACCAAGACAATGGAATTACATAGAAGTTCTATGGTAGGAAATGAGAACATCATAAAATTGTCAAAGATAAGGATTCACTTATCTTCTTTGTAGATAGTGGTTTTATAAGTTATATTTTCCCTGTATATCCTCTGTGTTAAATATTGACCAAAATATGGAAGAGTGATAGATTTCCTAAGGTTACAATAATTCCTAATTTTTTTTTTTGAATGGAGCCAGGAAAGCAAAGCATTGTTATCAAACACTATTTATAGAAATATTTTATATGTTTTCTAAGTACTAATGTGCCATTTATTTTGAAGCAACAAAACCCACCACTGGGTTGTGGAGATGGTCATGTAGTGGCCATGTAATAAATACTTGTTGTTGATCTTAAGTGAGTTACTGTCATCAGCATCACCACCACCACCTTCTCCCTTATCACTGAAAGGCAACTGGAAACCAAATACTTTCATGGCATGCCATATTCACAAGAACTCTACCAGCAGGAGTCAGACAATAAATGCTCAACTTTCTCAGAAAGCAGAGTTTCAATGAACAAAGAATGATAATTCCCAGAGATAACGTTTTCAGTCAAATCAAGTGAGAACATCTAAGATAAATCAGAAAGTAAAATCTCATAGCTCATGGCCATTTATTATCATCATCTAGTTTCTAAGAATCTCCTAAAATTCCATTCTGTAAGGGGCTAAGAGCATGAGGAAGAGTTCAATCTCAGGGCAACACTACTCAGTATAACACACATTCACTACTGCTGCTCAAAACCACATCCTCTAACTCAGAGCCACTGCATACAATAGCCCTTCAAGATGTAAAGCTAACTATAGGATTGGTATTTTTCCCGTCTCTCAAAACTGGCTTTACAAATAGGCTGCATGGTATCATTTTTCAGAATTGAGACACTGACACAAACAAAAAGTCAACAATTGCCCTGAGTATAAATATGAAAGATCTGGCAGTTATGGGGACAAATTCATTATTTTCCTGATTTGGTTTCTAGAATTCTATTATTAGATCCACTGACTCTCAAAATGTCCCCAGATTTTTAAAAATTATTTTATTTATTTTTTTCATCATGATAAGTATATTCTTTAATCCCCATCCCCTATTTCACCCATCCCCCACCACGCAGCTGCCCTCTGGTAACCATCAGTTTGTTCTCCATAGTTAAGAGTTTGTCTCTTGGTTTGTCTCTCTCTTTTTTTTTCTTTGCTCACTTGCGTTGTTTCTTAAATTCCACATATGAGTAGATCATATGGTATTTGTCTTTCTCTGACTGACTTACTTTTGTTTAGCACCGTACTCTCTAGCTCTAACTCTGTTGTTGCAAATGGCAAGATTTCATTCATTTATATGACTGAGTAATGTTCCACTGTGTATATATACACCACATCTCCTTTATCCATTCATCAATCAATAGACATTTGGACTGCTTCCATAGTTTGGCTATTCTAAATAATGCTGCTATAAACAAGGGGTGCATGTATCCCTCTGAATGAGTGTTTTGTATTTTTTGGGTAAATATCCAGTAGTGCGATTACTGGATCATAGGGTAGTTCTATTTTTAACTTTCTGAGGAACCTCCATACTGTTTTCCACAGTGGCTCCACCAGTTTGCATTCCTACCAACAGTGCAAGAGGGTTCCTTTTTCTCCACATACTTGTCAACACTTGTTGTTTCTTGTGTTTTTTATTTTAGCCATTCTGACAGGTGTGAGGTGATATCTCATTGTAGTTCTGATTTGCATTTCCCCGATGATGACTGATGTTGACCATATTTTCATGTGTCTGTTCGCCATCTGGATATGTTCTTTGGAGAAATATCTGTTCATGTCTTCTGTTCATTTTTTAATGGGATTATTTGGTTTTTGGGTGTTGGGTTCTTTATATATTTTGGATACTAGCCCTTTATAGGATATGTCATTTTAAAATATCTTCCCCCATTCCATAGATTGCCTTTTAGTTTTGTTGATTGTTTCCTTCTCTGTGCAGAAACTTTTTTATTTTGATGTAGTCCTAGGAGTTTAATATTGCTTTTATTTCCTTTGCCTCAGGAGACATATCTAGAAAAATGTTGCTACAGGTGATGTCAGAGACATTACTGCCTGTGTTCTCTTCAAGGATTTTTATAGTTTCAGGTCTCACAGTTAGGTCTTAAATCCATTTTGAGTTTATTTTAGTGTACGGTGAAAGAAAGTGGTCCCTAGATTTTATAGCACGATTTCTGCTTCTTGAGCTAAGCCAACTAGCTAAATCATGGGTTTAAGTATCCCACTCCCGGGCTTCTTTTTCTTTTTAGATGGTTGGGTTAAGCTAGATTCAATAAAACTGCAAACAGTAGAAAAGTTTCAAAAAAAGGTGAATTTAACAAACATAGTATTACTACTGTTACCTTTGCTATCTGTGAGATGTTAGAGAAGAAAGATTGTTTGGGGAATGTTAAAGATAGGAGATAAAGCAAATTATAGAAAAATAAGATTTACGTTTTGCTCTATGATCTTAATTTTAACTGAGAAACATATGAATTTGTTTTTGAAAGCATCATCACCTAATATTATTACAGGATAATCAAACTTCATTAGCAGCTCAACTTTCTTTGAAGCCAGTGAAAGAAATAAGTAGTATAAAAATATGGCCTGTGATAGAGCTGTAGAACTGATTATGTTTTCATGAGATTCCACATTCTCAATCCATTTTTTACCTTTATTTTTTATTGTATTTTTTAAGGCAATTACATGGCTACTAAAGATATAAAAATAATCACAGAATCACTAGATATTATAGTATAGACATATTACAAAACATTAAAATTTTATAGGTAGATTTTAAAAAAATGTTAGCTGTGAAATAATTCAGAAAAATTTGCAAAATAAACCAACATGAAAGAAGTATTTTTTTAATTTGCTAAAGGCCAACTGGGGTCAATTCATATGTTTCTTACATTCTTCTATTTTTTTAGCTTTAGCCAAGCAATTTGTAGGTCTAGTTTATCTAAGAGAGTGTGTAACACAAATTAACTCACTTTTATTTCACAAATTCTCCAATGAAGAAAGCTGTGGATTGAACTCTGCTAGAAAAAGAGCCAGAAAGAACTCAAACACACTATCAGACCAAAATACCATATACAGGACACACATGTATGCACTACACAATTTTGTAGGTTCAAAAACAAGACATGCATTCAAAACAGAAATGACAGCTGTGTCATGCAGCTCATCAGCATGCCCCTGCCCCCCATGGAGATTGTGGTTTCTCATACACACAATGCTGGAAACTTAAAAAATATATATCTCTATATATCCGTTCACATCTGAGTTTTTTTTTTAAAGACTCAATGATGAACTCAATGGAGAAGACTTTAGTATAAGCAATTTTGAAATACTTTTGCTATTACACATACTATACTCCTTAAATTGCTGTAATTAGACATTGCATGTTTTAGAGGCTTTAGTAGATTCAGTAGGTTGATAGGATTTTCAATTCATTCTTCAGTTTTACTGATTTCTAGAACTGGCAATCCACACAAGGAGAAATCATCCCAACTGCATCATTCATGGAATGTACTGTCAGTATTAAGAGTGTATAAAAAAAAACACAACTCACAAGATAACTGATTAAGAAACTTTACAACTCTGTGATGCTAAATACTCTGTATTTCCAGTTAATTTATTCCTACTTTTGATAGCATTTTCTTAACATTAATGTTGGTTCTATTTCCTATTTGATTGTTAAACTTTGTTACTAGCTCTTGAAACTCATGTCTTCCATTCTCTACTTTAACACATATAAAATATTTAGCGGAGTTTTGTAAATACAAGCACAAGAATAAACACATGGTTCTTGGGCTAAAGTCTTAAATCCCCAAAGCTTAAAATAGATTATTTCTGTGCTAATAATCAAAGAGAATAGAACTCTTATAATTTTGGTGTGTGAGGATCAATGCAAAAATCATCCTCTATTCCTTCCCTATTCATCATGCTAAATATTAAATGGAATTCTGAAGCCTTTAGTACTGATTTCTGGCCTGCTGCATTTGAATTTTTCTAAATAAGATTTGTTCCTGGATAATTTGTGAAAGTTTGGCATACCATTTTCAAGGCAGCAATATGTTATATATTTCAGACATAAAAATTTAAAGATACATTGGATCTCTGATTGTTTTTAACTAAAAAACTTTAAATATATTCCAGGGAAACATACAGAGCTAATAGTAGACACGTTACAGAATGGAGAAAATACAGTGATACGCTTCTAATGCATTGTCGTTGTTAAATACCTTCATAGAGCAATACAGATTGATTTTAAGCATATGATCATTAATGTACTAATTTTAAGAACTCAAAAGGAAACTAAATAAGTATTTAATATTGTTTGTGATAACCTCAGGAACTTGAACACTGAAGTAAGGAAAAGAAAAAAAACCTTAAAATACCTTTCCCTGGACCTTTGAAGTATTCCTTCAAATCCTCATAGACATTCATCCGCAACTCATTGAACAACTACTGGTACAGAAAACTGGACTAGCTTTGAGGGCAGTCATCAAAAGAAAGGTAATTAGAAGCAATAATTTATATATATATATTTATGTATATATAAATATAAATAATATAAATATATAAATAATATATATTTATTTATTTATTTTTATTTTTATTTTTTTTAACCAGAAGTGATAGGATAAAAGAGGGAGGTGAGGTGAAGTATGTCAGGTAGGGCAAGTGACAGTGAAGAAAGCCTAGACTTGAGAGAAGGTGAGCTCTGTTGGAGTTTGTATGAATGGGGCAGAGGTTACCAGTGAGGGAATATACAGTGCTCATTGGAGAGCTTTAAAGCCCCTCATCAGAAATTTCCATTTAATTAGAGAAATAAACACAGGTCACTGAGCGCTTAGAAGAGAATAAAGAGGACATTATAGGACCTGGCACAATGCTTATAGATGATCAATAAATGTTTTTTGATGCTTGTTCAGCCAACAAATGGTCCTTGTTCAGAGGCTCAAAATCTCATAATTAGTATTGCTTCACAGTTTTAGAGACCTTAATAAAATAGCTATAAAACTGCTATATAGAACAAAACAAACAAAAGAGAAGCAAATTTGTCTTTGTTAGAAATTTTCATCCTATAAGCATAGGCTTAGAAACCCCGATTCAAATCTAGGGGGGCAGACTCGCCGGGATACTGGGGATGCCATGAGAATTTCCCATAGGGGATCTATCCTACTTTTGGCCCTCCGCCTGAGTCAGTTCACTTCCCCACAACCAACCCCGTGCTCCCAGCTATTGATCACACCCACAAGGAGGAGCAAGTGAAACCATACTGGACACCCTTCTCTCTACTGCTCAGGTGTGACTGAGGTCAGGATGGTCACCAGCCAGAACTGGCTCAAGTATAGGCTGCAACGGTCGTGCTTTTCTGGGGCAGTGAGTCTTCGCTAAGCTACTCACTTCTCTGGTGAAGAAGAGAGAAGCCAGGTGAAAGTCAATGCTGGTGTGGGATGGGAGAAGACTTCCTTTTTCAGTTGCCACAGAGGGATGAATTCAGTGCTATTTGGGACTCTGAAGGGCAGGGCATGGAGTAAAGCAGTGAAGGAAGAAACACTTGGCAGTAAAGGATTTTCTTTCAAAAAGCTGGGGTAGTCAAAGGGATTTGAATTGAGAAAATGGCATGAAGATTTCAGGAAGAACTCTTTGTCTTAAGGGCAAATGGGGCTGGAGAGAGACAATGAGGAAAATGGAAAAGGAAGAAAAGATGAACAATACCAGATTTTTTTTTTTAAGATTTTATTTATTTATTTGAGAGAGAGAGAGAATGAGAGAGCACATGAGAGGGGGAGGGTCAGAGGGAGAAGCAGACTCCCTGCCGAGCAGGGAGCCCGATGCGGGACTCGATCCAGGGACTCCAGGATCATGACCTGAGCCGAAGGCAGTCGCTTAACCAACCGAGCCACCCAGGTGCCCCAATACCAGATTTTTGATGAGCAACTGTTTCATGCAACCCACCTGTTTTCTTCCTATTCATGTTTGATAAATCACTGACAATCAGCAGTCAGGGACTGTAATACTTTTAAAGGACGTTTTTCTAATTAGAAAGACATTGTGCTGAAATAACAACTTGGAGCAACTATGGAGATGGAAAGATTTTTATAAGAATTGTTGAAGAACAAACAGGGTTGGGAACCACTCTGCCTGTGCTGATACACATTCGTGTACAAGTTAGGATAACTCAGCAGCTTCATCTTGTTCCCAACTTGATCTCTCAAGCCCTCAGTTTGATGTTAGAGCACTTAGTAAATATCCCTTTTCTGCAAAAATTCAGCAGACTCTCCATCATCAAATCACCCAAATAACTACATCAGCCACGATATCCTAATTTCCAGTCATATTGCCAGTAGGGATGGTTTGGGATACGTAAGACCTCAGGCACTTAGGCATTTTCATTTATGAAGTGCTGTTCTTCATTAAAAGAACAAAGAATCTCAAAACAAGATTCTATCACTAAGTTTTGTTGATTTTACCTCTTATACGTAAATCTGCTGATTTCTTTCCATCTCTACCTCGGACAATCCTAATCCAGACCTCCATCACCTTCCACCAGGATTTTTGCCATAATTGGTCCTAACTGGTCTCCAAGTACCCACTCTCTTCCTTCCATCTGTTTTCCACAATGTAGCTACACAGCTATTTCCAAAGGCAAAAATGATTATGCCACTTCTGATTTATAGACTTCCCCTTGCTCTTTGCAGAATGACCACAAACCTTAACTTGGCCAACAGTCCCTACACAGTCTGGGTATCCCCTTTCCACTGTCATCATTTGTCATGATCTCCCACACTCTCCTTTGCTTCCACCTTTTCTCAGCTCCAGGACGTTTTCAATTCCTGGAATGCAGCATTGTTTCTCTGGTCACAGGGCCTTTGCACATGCTGTTTCCTCTGCTTCAATACATTCTCTTTTCCTGGTTTTTGTCTTATTAACTCCTATTCACACTTTAGACCTCAGGTCCCATTTGACTTCCTTAGAGAATTCCTGTCCCCCTAACTAGACCAAATTCTACTGTATTTGCTCTTAACAGCAACACACCCCTCTCTTTCACAGAACTCAAAACAGTCATCATGTTAAATTTCCTTCAATAATTATTTGATCCCTGAATTCTCCACTGGATAGAAGTTCTATAGGATCCTAAGGGTCTTGCATAGAACCTGGCTTATAGTAGGCTTTGGCCAATACTAGGATTATTTGGATAAAGTAATAGACACATAATTTATTCCTAGGTGTGGATTAGCCAGCTAGGATATACTCCTTGGCTTGTACTGGGTGATGTATTGTACTATACTGCATACTTGTGCTGCATAATGTATTCTGAATTGGGGACTTCTACAATGATGGGATTCTATTTCTAAATATTCTCTGTAAAAAAATTTCCTCACCTACCCTTCCCTTCGCACACACGGGCCTACGCATATGCACACTTACGTGCATTTTTTTTTTTGTGGTGCTAAGTTCTCACAGTAGGTTTTTGTAGGACTTGTTAGAAAAGAGAAAGTTATTCCTCACTGACTTAAGTATGGATAAGTAAATCATACTCAGTAAATACAGTATATGAATACATGTGCCTATTGTTTAATTTTTAGAAAGGAGAGAGAAAAACATTTGTTGAAAAGGGTGCATTTTTCAGTGAGTTTAAAACGGTTCCAAATTTGAAGTTGGGATTCACTATTCTAATCTACAATCCAGGGGAAAATGTCAGTAACACCTTTCCAGCAGACAACATATACCAACTTTAGTCATGCATTATTTTAAGACAGCAATACACACAGTGCTGAAATAGGGTATTTGGACTTGCCGAAAAAAATTATGTTTACTCCTAAAATGTGTTCTAATCAAAACTAGTGGGAGCAGCTCCCAGTACACGAAAGCACACTGAGTCTACTAAATAATCTCTGGTAAATTGTGGCAGGAAGTGCACTGGCAAGCATACCGATGCAGGTCAAACCTGGTATTTTTTAATGTCACTTCAACATGCTGGAGTAATTGGCTCCTCTGTATCCCTTGTCAGTTTCTCACAACAGCATGGTGTGCAAGGAAGTACAGACAGCCAGTGCTGGAAAATGGGTAACATCGATATGGAAGCCCATCAAGAAGATGAAAAGTATTCACTTCTCATTCAGCAAACAAATACCAGAAAGCAGAAACTCTATTATAATTTCACCTCATTTTTCTTTGTTATGGTACGCCTGATAGTACGGTCAAAATAGTAGAGTCTGGATACCTCAATGTGGAATTCCAAATATTCGCTTCAATAGCAAATGTATTCCCTGAATGCATACTGCCATTTGCCTACAACATAACATCTCTGAAATTGGGAAATGAAATTATAATAAAAGATGCAAACGTGTCCCTTATTTACTACAAGAGGTTCCAATCTGGAGCACAGAACAGGAAATTTGAATTGAAAAAGATATAAAATGCAGGGACTAGAGATACCCAGGATACTTACGGAAACAAAGAACAGGCCCGATTTTCATACGCTGCTTCTCTTTATTATCACGTCTGGGTTCAAAGAAGGCTCATGACATTCCACCAAGTGAGAGCAAGAAAGCACTCCTACTAGGCTGTGGGGCAACTTACCACATCCCTGTGTTCTCCTTCTTTAGGGGTAAGGATGATGGAGAGCAAAATGACTCCAAGGTAATGGTCAGGATAATGGGGATCTTTCAATGTTAGGGTCACATCTGTGGGCCTATGAGATAAAATATTAAGACTGTGAGCAGTTGTTAAGTGGATAAGCCAAAAATATGTTCTATATTGACAATTTATTATTTTTAAGAAGAAAGTCAATTTTGTCTTCTTTACTTTTCTGGTACAAATTCTGTTGCTATTGAAATATCATTAATACGGGTGCCTGGGTGGCTCAGTTGGTTAGGCGACTGCCTTCGGCTCAGGTCATGATCCTGGAGTCCCAGGATCGAGTCCCGCATCAGGCTCCCTGCTTGGCAGGGAGTCTGCTTCTCCCTCTGACCCTCCCCCCTCTCATGTGCTCTCTCTCTCATTCTTTCTCTCAAATAAATAAATAAAATCTTTAAAAAAAAAAAGTATCATTAATGTACTAAGTTATCCAATCAATTGTGGATCAGCTGGCAATACTTAGGTTCACTGCAGAAGTCTCAGTCCTTCCTGGGGTTCTAGAAGACCGAGAAACTATAACAGTATTGAGAAATCTATTAAGTCCTTTTTTTAGGATCTCTAAACACACAGAAAGCAAAGCCAGCTATTTTCTATCAATTTGAGACTAACAAGTAAATGAGGGTCATTTACAGACCACTACATGATTTAGAGTAAACAGATGAGTGGGAAAAAGGGAAAAGATAAAATATAAAAAATAAAATATAATAGATATCATAGACATAATTTTAAAACAATGTGTTACTATTTTTAACAGACCCCATTGTTTAAAATAATGCTTCGGTATGTTTTGGCTGTTTAAACCTATGCCTAAACAATTTTTAGGTTCAGAAACACAAGGAAATCAATGCTTAAGGAGTTGGTGAATATTAGAAAGCTTTAGAATTACGTAGTTTTGAGGAAGAGACTATGAATTACTCAGTATTACCCAGGTTCACTTCTACAAATAATACAAAACACACATTCAACTGACAATGGTTAGGTAATATCTCGTTTCCATATTTCAATTAAATAAATATTTTAATTTCAACAAATGCATGTTAAGTTTTATTGTATATAGGTATATATGATATATACATAAATATATTTTATATATAATTTGATTTGGTTCATTTTGCTGAACAAACACGTTCATGCCCTCCGTAAACTTAAGGGACTGTGGAATATTCAATACTGAACTTAAATCTTTAAATGTTGGCAAATTAGGGATGTTCCCTTACTTGTTCAGTCACTTATTCTTTTCATTCATAAAACATATATTAAACACACATGAAATACTACACACTGTGCTAAATTCTGGGCGAAAACCAAATGTCAGGATCAAAGATAATATCATTATCTTCAGGGAGCTTAATTAGTAAATGATACAGTCAGAGTCTAGTATCAGGGAGAAGGCTTGGTGAGGAAAGCTGGTCCAAATAAGAATTTTCAATCCTGTCTGCACATCAGAATCCACTGGGGAGCTTTAAAAAAGTGCACATTCCCTAATTGTACCCACGATGACCCCGGTTCTATAGATCAAGGGTGGGGAGTGGAAATTTATATTATTTGTAAAGCTCTTGGGTGATTTTCCCATACAACCAGGATTGACAACAGGAGATACTTTTTATTGCTAAGATGTTATAATACCAGGAGCCTCTTTCACATGATGCTTCATTTACTGAGTCAAGGAGTAATGTTATGAAAAAAAAAAATGAAGTTATCTGACGTCAGAGGTTTTAACTGAAACATAAAAAACTAGACTGATGATACAATGTTATAAGAGCTGTGATACAAATTGCTCCACTAGCAATTTAGTTACAACTAATCACTGTGGTTTGACAATTGGTTCCTTTTGTCTTGAGAAATTCATGTTAAGCATTATAGAATATATGTATATATTATACATACATATATGTTTTTACATGGGGTTACAGTTTGATTCAGTTCATTTTCCTCTAATGATTACATATAAAATTAATAGAAAAAACTTCATTACATTTTTATAATGATTACATGATAAAGATTTAAGAACATTTGCGATTGCTTTATGATGATTACCTATTGTTTCCTTTCAAAGTAAAATCTTAATGCATTATATAGTAGGATAAGTATTTATATGGCTACTATCATTATCCATTTATCTGTACCCAGGGACTATTGATTTATACATAGAATGTAATGGTATAGGGCGCCTGGGTGGCTCAGTTGGTTAAGCAACTGCCTTCAGCTCGGGTTATGATCCTGGAGTCCAGGGATCGAGTCCCATATCAGGCTCCCTGCTCAGCGGGGGGTCTGCTTCTCCCTCTGACTCTCTTCCCTCTCGTGCTCTCTGTCTCTCATTCTCTCTCTCAAATAAATAAATAAAATCTTAAAAAAAAAAAAAAGAATGTAATGGTATATACCAGCTAGTGATTTTGAAAAGCAGTAATTTGGGATGTTTATGTGGTTTTGAGAGGAAGGAATGATTAAATATATACAATAAGTAATGTGGCAAAATAAACACCAAATGCTTGTATATAAACTTTTTATTTTCTTAATCATCTCATATTTTTTCCATTTAAAGTTATTTTTCATCAATGATTTATCTTTAATAGAGAACAAGAGAAATTTATGCTCTGTGATTAAATCCAGCAGTTTGCATAGCCTTTAACAGAAGTCTACAGAGAAAATAACTGTGGCCTTTATAAAAGAACGCCACAGCCCATTCTGGTTGGAGCTCAGTTTTCATGATAATGGACCACATAAAATACCATCTAGGACACATCCTTCCTCGGTGGTGAGGGAGGCGAGCCAGCAATCACCTACGTTCTACTGTTAGTCAGCCTGCGCGAAGCTCTAGGTTGGAATGGAGGACATGCAGGAGGTACAGGAAAGTCTGCTCTTTTGTCCAGTCCATGACAAAAATGACTATTGAGAGACCAATAAACCGTCAAACGTGCTCAAACGTAGCTGACTATAATACATAAGGGGAGGGTTCTACTATTTCTATTTCATTTGTATTTAAAATATAAAGTAGTGATCCAGCCCATTACTCTGCTTTCTTGCATTCCACTTTTCCTGCCACATGATGTACATAATCAACTAAAACATCTTAAAACCATCAAAGATCTCACAGCTTCCTTTGCAATCTATCCCAGCATTGCTGGACCCTTTTAAGACATATTTTCCCTCTCTCTAGTATTAATTAATTCTAAGCTCCCAGTTGAAATGCACTTTTAAAAATATAAGCCCATAATTAGGTACGAGGAATGACTAATATTAGTAATAATTATATAACTTTACAAATAATCAAGCAATGATGAACTAATCTAACTGAGAAAATACAACTAAACTTTCTCCATGTTTGAGTCACTCTTCGATAACATAGGATTACCAGTGATGGCAAAATTAGATTCTACTTGGGCTCAGGTGATAAGGGAATGGCTGTTTTTGAAGCAAGGTACACGTTTTATTTCCTATACAGTGACCTGATTCTTAAATTAATAATTTTGACTAACATAGATAATCTACTTTATGTCCTACCACAACCATACCAGACATGTGAAAAGTAAGGAATGTGTCTCTTATCTCTAGATTCCTGGAGCCTAGCACAGTGCTGGAAGACAAAGCAGGTGTCTAAGAAGTTTTCTGCTGAATAGTTGTTGTTGAATGAGATAGTCAAGGAAGACACTATTATTTCCACTGGGTAGATAAGAGAGACGAACTTGAAAAAGGCTGGCTAGCATGAAGGCTCACAACAATAAATGAGAGAACAGTGACTAGACCCCAGATCTGCTGACACTTTCTATTACACAGGTCCAGCTTCACAACAAGACATAGTGAGGGGCACCTGGGTGGCTCAGTCATTAAGCATCTGTCTTTAGCTCAGATCATGATCTCCTGGGATTGAGCCCCGCATAGGGCTCCCTGCTCCATGGGGAGCCTGCTTCTCCCTCTCCCACTCCCCCTGCTTGTGTTCCCTCTCTTGCTGTGTCTCTCTCTGTCAAATAAATAAATAAATAAAATCTTAAAAAAAAAAGACGTAGTGATATTATAATGGTTCAAAAGTTACCTGTTTAACTCCAATTGTGTGAGATCCAGAAACGCCGAGCCCATAAAGTCATCTTGTAGTCCAAAATCATAGTCAAATACCTAAGAAGCCAAAGAGACAAGGCATTATTAGAAATAATTCCAATATAAGCTTTAAGTGAAAAATATCTCGATTATAAAATACTGGTTGTCTATGTCACCAAAAGCAATGAAACTTATTATTTATTTTTAAAAATTACTTTGTTTGAAATGTTAGGGTCTCACAAAATATTCAAAGGAAACTACCTTTAATTTTATACTTAAAATTTCTATTTTATATCAAATAGAACTTTAAGGACGACGAATAACAAAATCAAATAAATATAGTAAATCATCAAAAATCTGAGGAACATAAGCTTAGAATATTTCCCCCATATTATTAGCATTACTGAAAGGGAAAATAAGTTGGTATGAAATTCAACAAATACGTCTTCCTCAGTGGGTTACTGGTGATGATAATATAATTCTAATCTCTTTGCATTTTTCAGGTCACTGAAGATAAATTCTCTGATATTATAGGAAAATTCTGTTTTAAATATACAAATAAGTAAAAATTGAGGTGTTATTAAAGCATTTTGTAAAGTCATGTTAAGGTTAAGTCAAATCAAGTTTCTATCATCACAAGCAAGGCTAGGAAATAATATTAACGTAACTACCAGCAACAAGCAGAAAGGAAAGAAAAGAATGTATGTCTTCCTTCTGTCAGAACTATTTATCCAGTATCTTCTCTATGCCTTTCATGTTTCTTAGCCATACTATGATGAATAAGAAAGCAGCACCCCTGATCTCTTGCGACCTGCATTTAGGAGCTGAGATGGTCCATAAAAACCCAAATAGATAGATATATTTAGTGACGAGTGCTGTGGACACAAATGTCTAAGGGGGTGTGTTGGGAGCTGCTATTTTAGACTGGAGGTCCAGGAAGCCCTTTTGGAGGAAGTCTCCACCTAGAGACCGGAATAATCAGAAGGATTAAGCCAGTTTGGGAAGATCACTCCCAGGCAGGAGAAACAGCAGGTGATTAGCATATGCAAGGGTCATCCAGAAGCCAGTGTGGTTGAAGCAGACTGAGAAAGATGGACAGTGGAAGAAGGCTGGAGACACGGCTCAGGGCTAGATCAGTTAGGGCCATGTCCAAAAAACTCTAAGTAAATGGGAGTTGGCTAACTTCCAACCATTTATTAATTTTCTTACTCATTCATCTCCTCTGCCAATATTGATCAAGTATTCATTATGTATCAGACAATATGCTAGGTGCTGTGTAAGCAGTGGTGAGCAACCTGACATGGCCAATGCTTACAGTTTAGTGAGGGAGACAGATGCTAGAGAAGGAAGTGCACAGGTGATATGTAATTACCAATTGTGTTAAGTGTTGTAAAGAACAGATTGTGAAAAGAATAAAAATAACAATAGAGATCAGGGAAAACTTTTAAGATGGAAGAAAGATGCTCCTAGATAAAGTTGGGGGCTGTGCTTCCTGACCTTTTCAAATAGAAAGTCTTTGCATTGTACACTGCAGTAAATGAGCATGGACAAGGAAGCCAGCTCTTGAATGGATGAACCAGGCCATCGAACCCTCCAGGATGTGAGAATCCATTAGGCTGAGCGAATCCACAGCCCAGTACTCTGGTGCCCAAATCAGCACAACTGTGCTCAATAGTTAGAAAGCTTGAAGGAGAGGGAACAGTATGTACAGCAGCCTGAATTACTGGTTTTTCTCTAGACTAAGTATACTTCAAGTTAAACTTATTATGTAAAAAATTGATATTTAAACCAACAGATAAACACTTTGCATTACAAAAGCATTCTTAAATTTGAAGAGTCACAAGGGGATTTATTTAAGTGATAAATTCCCTTAATGCCTTCTAAATTATTCAATTTATAGTCATTTGACTTACATACAACCTTTCAGGAGTACATTTGTTATAGAAAGCACAGTGCTCCTGCAATAAATACTCTCCTTGATCAATTACACTTCTGAGTTCTAGTCATCTGCTCAGTGGCATGTCACATGAGTATACTGCAACATCTCAGGCAAAGGACATGTCAGTGTCTGCAGGTGGCTGCAATAGGGTATTTTACAACATAAAATTTACACTAAAAATTAAATAAATTTCTTACGCAACCTCTTCTAACTGTATCACCCTAAAGCTTAAAATCTTGGGACTCTAGTGATAATGAGACCATCTGGGGTACATCCAGACATGTAAAGTGGAGAGCTGTGAATCCAGTGAACTGGCTAAAAGAAACATCCCAGCTGGGTGATGGAATATTCGAACTCTCTTTACTCTCGTGGCGAAAGTCTTTCCTACAGTCCTAATGCTAGGTGCTTACTTTACTTCTCCTATTACTTAGCAAGGGCATCCATATGGGAAAGAATGGAACCACCAGAATCCATTCATTAATGAAATTATTAGTGATGCTACTTGGTTCTATGCTCTATAAACTACTTGTCAGAAGGAGCATTGCTATAGGGGGAGTTTCAGAAATACAGAGCACAGAGAAGAGAGAAAATAGGGAAACGTACTCCCACTGCAATAAGAACATGCACAGTTAACACTGATTAATGTTTATTCAATATTTGCTATCCGTTAGGCACTGTTATCTATTAAACATGTTACGGAAATTTTTTTTTAAGATTTTATTTATTTATTTGTCAGAGAGAGAGAGAGTGTGAGAGCATAAGCAGGGGGAGCGGCAGGCAGAAGGAGAAGCAGACTCCCCACTGAGCCAGGAGCCCGACATGGGGCTCCATCACAGGACCCTGGGATCATGACCTGAGCGGAAGGCAGACACTTAATTGACTGAGCCACCCGGGCACCCCTGCTTTGGAGATTTTTAAATTTATGTCTTACACAACTCAGTGAATAGGGTATTGTTGTGTCCATTTTTCAGACGAGAAATCCAAAGCTTGAAAAGTTTATGTTACTTCCCCTCAAAATTCAGGGCTTGGAAGAGGTCAGATTCAGATTCTATAGTACAGGATGCTCTGTTCAGCATAGAACATACTGAAATTTAACAAATACGACTTGGCCACCCACTGTGAGTGAAGTCCTACAAATTCAGACATGAACAGTTTAGATGGGATCCTTGCTTTCACGGAGCCTCCCCTGGGAGAGGTGGAAACCTTAGGTAACATTAGATAAAAGTTGCTCGGGCTCCGTTAACACCTCTCTTCATTCTCACGTGAGTTTAGAACAACACGTGTTTTATTCTAATCAATGAATTTATTTAACATCTCGATTCAATTGTCTTCCAAGAAAAATTGCATCAGGGAGTACACCAGCTAAAATGCTTTTGGGATATAAGTAACAGAAAACTCAACTCCCATGAATGGGAATTTGTTAGCTCAGATGACTGAAATGCCCATAGGTGCTTATGACTTCAGGGGAGTTTTCAACTGCCAGTTCAAAAGATTCCTATATCTATTCATTCAGTTACTTGAGAAATATTTGGTCAGGATCTATAATGTGCCAATGTTGTTCCAGGCACTGGAAATATGGCAGTGAATGGGACAAAGTCTCTGATTTCTTGGGGCTTACATATGGGCAGGGTATAGACAATAAACAAATGCATGTTAGGTAGTAATAAGTGTCATGGAGAAAAATATCTCAGAGTATGGGAGTGATGAGAAGTGCTATTTACAGAAGATGTTTAGGAGGACAATCAGAGAGAGTGGCATTCGAATAAAGAGGCATAATGAGAATAGGATATGGAAAGGGATCCAGATCACATAATGTGACCCAAGATATAAGATTCTACTCAAATATGTCCATAACTCATTTTCATACCCAGGAAGCTTCAAAATACTCATTTCACTATACAAGAATAATTAAACTCTGAATTATAGTATTGACATTGTAAAACAAAGAAAATAAAACCTAACTGCGGCCATTGCGATTAGTCATCTTTAGTGGAAAAAAGTTAAGTTGCATAATTGCTGGGTGGACATAGGAAACACTGAGTCCCTCTAAGTCTCTCTCACCTATAAAATGGGGATGAGGATAGTTACTTGTCAGGTATTGTGAGGTTTACATGAGATAAAGTAGGCCTGGCACCTAGCATGGTGCTTAAGAAATTGTAGTTATTATTATGATGAGAAGATGTGACCACAGATTCCATCTTCCCAAGACTCAATAACTTCCTATGTTCTCTGCCTATAAACCAAAAGCAAGTATGGTCACACTTGTTTATTTCCTTGTTTTGTTTTGCTATTGATTTTTGTTGTTGTTGTCTAAAACAGTTGAGATTCTTGATTCATGCATTTAGGAAGTATTATTGAACCATACAAGACAAAATGTCTAAGATAATATAAGCATCTAACTTTGGAATAATTTGGTTTGGGTGCTGTGTAGGTTAGGGCTAGAAACATTTTCATTCCAACTACTCAGTTGTTTCCATTTAAAAGTCTAGAAAAGTGGCTCCCTACCCAAGCAGTGCATCAGAATAACCTGCTATGTTTTAAAAATACAGAAGATTGGACTCTACCTCAGAGGTCCTGAATCAAAGTCTTTAGGGAAGACACTTGAATAAAAAAAAAAAGAACCACAAACAAAAATAAAACAAACAAACAAAAAAACCCTTTATGGATAATTCTGATGTACAGCCAGAGTTGATGATCATTGGTATATGACATTCTTTTAGGGCCCTTAAGACCTAGTGAGAAATAATTTTGTATAAGATAGCAATATGGTCTTTAATTTGAACTATGTTTAAGGATTTCTTTTTTTGAGAGAGAGAGAGAAAGTGTATGTGCGAGCATGGGGGCAGGGGCAGAGGGAGAGGGAGAGAATCTTCGAGCAGACTTCCCGCTGAGCACAGAGCCATGCAAGACTGATCTCACCACCTTGAGATTGTGACGTGAGCTGAAATCAAGAGTCATATGCTTAACCAACTAAGGCACCCTGGCACTTCAAGGACCTTCCGATTTCAAATCTTAAACTTGAATAGATAGGAGTTACTTAAGGAATTGTCAATTTTGGTAAAATAACAGTCTTAGAAACAGTAATCTGACCCCCAAACAGAATCACCTTCCTAATTACCAAAAACTTTCTATTATTTAGAAAAGACTCCAATCTAATACCCAGATTTCTAGCCTACGATTAGGCCAAACAAGTAGCAATTTACACAAACATTTCCCCTTTCTATTATTTTTCTCTCTTCTACTGTAACTCTGGGGGTTCACTGTGTACCTTGGATAATTGTGTCAGTGAGATGAAAATCGAGAATTTAATTCAATTCAACTGAAATGGACGCTGAATTTACCCTATTCTCTAAGATGTGTGCAGGAGCATCCCTTGGCAGGCTCCAGTGGCTCTTGCCTCAGTTAATAGCATTGCATTTAGGGTGGCTCAGTCGGTTAAGCCTCTGCCTTCGGCTCAGGTCATGATCCCAGGGTCCTGGGGTCAAGCCCCATGTTGGGCTCCCTGCTCAGCGGGAGCTTACTTCTCCCTCTCCCTCTGCCCTCCCCTCCCTACTTGTGCTCTCTCACTCACTCTCTCTCTCAAATAAAATCTTTAAGAAAATAGCATTGAATTTAAACCCCCAGCCTCTACTACTACCTTATAAATATATTTCAAGTCTATTCCTATAAACTTGTTTTCACCTGCCCTTACTATAAAGTCATTTGGAGCAGAAGGAATATTCTCATTAAAATTAAAATCTACATGAACTCCAACCAATTGGAAAGTATGTTATTATTTATTTTGTGTCTAGTTTTTTTAAAATGACAGTATCAAGATTTTTTTTGGAAAAAAAATCTGTTTTTTCTAGAATTGGTAAAAGCACTGCAACTTTAATGCAATTTTATAACCTTGGCTCAGAACTGACTTTTGTTTCCCTTGGTAATCCTTACATTGATAGAAATCAGATTACAGGGTACACACGGACTTCTTTTTCCTTTAACTGTAGACGGGAGGGTTGTAGACAATATTTTCTAACCATCCAGTACATGGATGCATTTTCGTATCACCTGTCACTATAGAATCAGTTCATCCCTAAGAGATCTTTCAGGCAAGATTAATCTCCCAGCATGGAGGATATAGGCATCATATCAAAATCAAGTCAGTCAATCACACAAGGCTGTGTAGAGACACTGAAAAGAATGCAATGTTCATGAAATTCTAGTAACTCAAAATATTTCCGCCAATGTATTTTGTTTAGGTCTCTGTGTGTGTAAGGTTAGGCAAAAAGTAGATAACATAAAAAATGGGAAAAATAAAGCAAAAAGTTAGAGATTTTTCTCAAAAGAAGCCCTAGCATTTTACAGAAAATGAAAATCAAGTGAAAAATAGGAAAGCATATTTAAAAGCATAAAATAGTACATAAAAATATTGTCATTTTATGTTTGTACACATAGTATTTGGGAAGCCAGTGTGATTCTTACTTAATCATTTTTCTTATGTAGAAATGTACAAAAGTGGCAAATACTTTACAATTCACTGTTTTTTTCTGTACGGTGAAAACCAAGTTGTAGGTATATGATGTCATACTTTGAAAACTCAAAGTGATAAACAAACAAAAAAATAAAAACAACCTTTGGGGTCTCTCTCCTAGCTTCTTAGCTTATAGCGTGGCATCAGCCAAGGCCTTTGGCCTGCACGCTGTATCACTGTCTCCATGACAGAAGGATGTGCACGTACACATTCTTGCTCTCTCAGACCACAACAAAAGTTTTTGCCACCATTTTGTGTGTGTGTGTGTGTGTGTGTGTATGTCAGATTTTAGTTTGTTTTTGAGCCGACTGTGATATTCTTTTTCAAACATGCATTTTGACATTTTGGTTTCTACAGAGATGAATACTCATTCTTGAGCACAAGAGAATAGCGAAAGGACCTAACCAACATCTAATGTAATTTTGGGAAGTTCATTTTGTAACCCTTTCAAAGACTGGAGATCCACCTGGTTCTGTTGTAGAGTAATAGCCCAGTAAAGAAACAGATCCACAGTAAAAGTAATTAAAAATAAATCTTTTTCTTTCCATGATTTTTCTCTTACGGGACCTTAAACAAGATGCAAGTGGTCCAGTGCAATCCTTAGTAACACCTGCTTTCTTTCCTCTCCTGTCCACTGTCCCTGTGGTTACAAATGCTCTAACTCATCTCTTCCAAACCTCCCCAGAAATAAAATTTCCTTTACATTCCACTTGTCTTTTTTTTTAATTCCTTTTTCATCTTCTATCTCAGTTTTTTATTATGAAGGTATTTTCTTTTTTCTCATGCAGATATTTCTTTCTCTCTGGAAGTGGGGAGCAGGAAAGAAAAATACCTCCGACCTGGAGATCTTCCCTTTAGTGGGAGGAGGATTGGCTGCGAATATTCCCACATTAATAATTCTTATGCCATCACACATTGTATATTAAAAGATAGTTCAGGAATGTTATTTAATTGATTTTCTTTAGCCAATGTCCACTTGAGACTATTTCTTATGCAAATACAGATCTATTCTTCCATAATGTCTTCTAGAAACTTATCAACTGTGTACTTAGGAAATTTTCTTTTCATTGATCTTATAAACTGTTTTGCTATGATTTTTTTTTTTAAGGCTAGTCAAGTGCAGTAGTGAGAAGGGGGAAAGAGTAGAATAAGGAGTTCAACCTGTAACTGACTGTGAACAATCAATTGAGAGAACTCACTACACCTTTGGACCAACCAGTTCTGCTATGATTTTAATAAAATCTTGATTATTATTTTTCTTTCTGTGGAAAAGAGAAAGAGCTGGAGGCAATATAAATGAAGAGTTGATGGGAAGGAGGATGCCTAGAGATTGCTTAACGAATGATTATGTGAGATTTTTGGTTCATGCGCCATTTGTGACAAGACAGAGAAAAGGAGGAGGCGTGTGGTTATTACGGTAAAAGTAGAAAAAAGTTTGGCCATTGAAGGGATAGTCAGAACATAGGAGCCACAAACAGCGTGGAAATATGAATTAGATACAGAAAAAATGTCTAGAGATACGGATTAAAGATAATTTAGATAGGGAAATAAAACAAGGAATTAGGGTTGCAAAGATCTCCTTAAGTTCTTTTTTTTTTTTTTAAACTACATCAAGTGAGAGGAAAGACTCTTTTTTCCCCCCATTTTTGGTAATATGATAGAGACAGGAAATCCACCCCCCTTTTTTATCTTTACCCTTCTCATCTGCCAAGGAAAATATATTTTTGCAACCTGTAATGGCAGATCCCCTGATAGAGTTCTTGAACAGAAAGGCTGGGTTTTGTGTAAGTTTTCCTTCTTGCTAGATTTCACAGTGACTTGTTTTCTAAATTCCCAGAGTGCACTGAGTCAGTTAACTGCACCAAACAGGAGAAGACTGACTTCATAATCCTCCTAAATGACTGGCAATAGAACTGTGCTGAAGAAAAATGCTCCCCAGCTTCCTCTCCCCTCACGGTCTCCTCTCTGTCACACCATCAACAGATGAAAGTTGCGCAGAGCAGAATTTATCTCTGGTGAAAAATCTCATCAGTCAGGGAGACATGATAGAAAACCATTAAACAGGGAGTTTTATGTCATTGCATTAGGGGAAAACATAACTGGCTTACCTTGATATACAAGGGTTCCTTCAGATGTTCAACAAGAATGCAAGCTTTCTCCTCCCACACAGGATTGAGGTTCTTGTGTATTATTTTACTTCTAAAAACTTCTTTTCCTCCAATTTTAAACTTCACGTATGGATCACTTGTCCCTGTTAAAGAGATAGAGATTAATTCATGTTAGTCACACTATTTGCTGGGAAGCAAGAGATTAGCTCATTTAAACAACAGGAAGTATTTAAAGGAATCAAAGTTAAAAAAAAAAACTTATCACATGGGAAAATAAAAGTTAAATGTTTTTTCCCAAATTTTTCCTTAAATTTTAAAGTGACAGTAAATATTAATAATAATTATTATATCTAAGTAATAATAATACTAATTATTATTATTGTATCTTCTGATCTTAATTCTGTAACCCTATCCTGGTATTTAAAAACCTCTATTTCATACTGCATATGTAAATTTAATTCATATTATAAACAAAAGAGATTATTCTGACATTTCTCTTGGTATCACCCAGTCAACTATAAAAAGATGATCCATGATCTTGACTGATTTAAGTAGTTTTAGACTTATATATGCTGCTCAAATTTTAGACTAGTCTGATGGGCTTAAGGAAAGGTGAGTCTTAAACTGGGCTTTCATTTCATCCTTGGTCCCATATTCTCTCGAGCTCAGAAGTTGCAATTTTAGAACACGAGGAAAGGATGGAGGTCTCAGAGGAAGGTGTGGGGGGAAGGGTACAACTGTTTATTAAATAATCTGCAAACTTCATATTATCCCTTCGCACCCCCCAAGCTCCTTATGATGATAAAGAAAATCAGAGCTATCGAGTAAGTTGCTCACGACACTGGAGATGCTAGCAGGAGATGCAGTTAAAATTCCAACCAAGCTTGTTTGACTCTAACACCTGTGCTTTTTCTACTACACCTGCAAGGGGGAGGGGCTTTGACATACTTCTATATATATCATACCATTTCTCATTGCGACCAATGAATGAGGCCAATTGATCTAAGGAGTCTATGCTATTACTAAGGATTCCTAGAGAAGGTGAATCAGAGACATCTCCAGGTAAATCATCCCAGTGTGACAATCTTCATCCCCAGGAAATAATTCTTTGTACGAGGCCCAACTCCCTTATAAGATTTTGTTGGGGTGCCTGGATGGCTCAGTCGGTTAAGCGTCTGCCTTCAGCTCAGGTCATGATCTCAGGGTCCTGGGATAGAGCCCCACTTGGGCTCCCGGCTCAGTGGGGAGTCTGCTTGTCCTTCTGCCCCCTGCTCATGCTCCCTCTCTCTCTCATAAAAAAAATAAAATTAAAAAAAAAAGATTTTGTTTAATTCTTTCTGTTTTGCCTAAACTGAAGCTATAATTGATAATTACGGTCTATATGATTTAAAGAAGAATGTGAGTGGGGGTCTGTAAACTGTAAAGTATGATATAAATGTTAGGGATTACAATTACAATGCTGATATCCTTAAGCTCACTCTCTGTATCACTTCTCAACACTCCACTCACTGCAGTGACACATAAATATTGATGCAAAATATAAGGACTGCCACATAGGACTTTGTTTTTCTTATTTAATCATTTGTGGGCTTTCTTAAAACCCTCCACACTTTTGAAGTAAATATAATACCTTGCTCTTTGTATGCCTAGACCCGGGTATAATAAGATAATGATCCCAATTCCTCATTGTGAAACTCCCATTTTGACAGTGTGATTTTATCATAATGGTACAAACTTAAAAAAATTTATAAATATAAATATAGGCTATTATATGGTTACCCATTATAATGAATGCATTCTTTTGGGGAGTCAGTGCAACTGAAATGTTAAAAATTGCTATTTTTAACACAGTAGTTCCCAGCTATGGGCTGAGGACCCTGGGGATTGAGGGTTTTAGAGCACAAATTTGGAGGTTATTAAAATCCATGTACCCATTTGAAATTTCTCAGTCACGCCCTAGATCAAGTTATTGTCTTTGATTTTGAAATTCATCTATGTAACCATTACCACCTGCTAAAATATAATAAGCTTCATAATATCAGAGCCATTTGGATCCCCCTTTTTAAAAATCTCCAGCACTTAGTACAGAATCAGACATATTGTTGGTCCTCAATAGACATTTAGTGAATAAATGAATGAGTTAATGACTTAATAGCGTGGGTGGCAGCCTCTGTTCCTGCTGACTTTTGTCCCCTCCACTTGGATATCTAATAGACATTCCAGTGTCCAAAATGTCCAAAACTTAAGTCTTGATCCTCTCTCCTGCTAAGTCTGCTCCTCCCTCAGGCTTTGTCAGGTCAGTCAATGAATGACTTCATCATTTGACAGCTGTTCATGCAAGGCACCTTTGGAAAGTGTTCTCAATACCTCCTTCTTCTCCATGCTTTGTACCCAGGACACCATTAAGTCCAATAAATTCCAAAATACATCTTATCCATCTTCTCTGCCTCCAATCTAGTTAAGCCACCATGATTTCTTTGCTGTTCTACTCTAAAAACAGCCTCCTAATTGGGCTCTCCACATCTTCTGTGTCCCCCTCCATTAATTCACTATGTGGCAGACAGATTGACCTTTTAAAAATGCAAATTTAATCTTCCCTCTTCTTTGCTTAACACATCTCAACAGCTTGCAACTACATCTACAAGAAAATCCAAACTCTGGGGGCGCCTGGGTGGCTCAGTTGTTAAGTGTCTGCCTTCGGCTCAGGTCGTGATCCCAGAGTCCTGGGATTGAGCCCTGCATTGGACACCCTGTTCCACGGGAAGCCTGCTTCTCCCTCTCCCCCTCCCCCTGCTTGTGTTCTCTCTCTCCTGTGTCTCTCTCTGTCAAATAAATAAATAAAATCTTAAAAAAAAAAAAAAAAAAAAAGAAAAAAGAAAATCCAAACTCTGTAATATGGTATACAGGACTTGCCATTTCTCCAACTCCATTTTGGGCCCCTTACTATGTTCCAGGTATCCTGTACTGGAAGTTATTTTCCGCTTCCAGCTTTTGCACATTCTAGCTAGCCTCTCTGCTTGAAAAGTCCCTCCCTCCCATTCTCTTCCCCTTTTGCCTGGCTGACATTTTATTATCCTCCTGGTCTTGGTTTAAATGCAATTTTCTCAGGGATGCTTTCTTAACCTCCCAATTTGAATTAGGTCTCATTATTACTTTCTCTTGGCATTTGCTCTTTGCTTAGTAGCAGTAGTTATTATGTTACTTATAGGTTAATTTGTATGTCCACCTGTTTATTGTGTGAATTTTCCCACTGGCTATGACCCCCATTAAGGCCAAGCCCCTTCCCCGACACATGGCACAGTGTCCGGAGTGGAGGAGGCACTGGGTAAGTATTTGCTAAATGGATGAGTCAATGAATGACTACAGAGTTTACAGTGTACAGAGTACTGTTAAACCTCATCAACCTATATTGAAGATGAGAAAAAATCTGAAATTCAGTGTGACTTGCCCCAAATCACATGACAAGTAAGGCAGGCAGTAACAGGATAGAAGCAAACTTAGACTTTCAGACTCCAGATGCAATGTTCCTTCTACTTAGCTTTTAGGAAGCCCAGACATCCATATTTTCCTGCTTTTACTCTAAAATACCATCAGAGAATTATCATATAAAGGTGTTCAATAATCAGTAGATACTGTAAATAATACTAATATTAACAAGTAGCCTCCTCTGGTCTCTAGAACACTCACACTCATTATTTGTTTAACCACCCTACGTCTCTGTGAGTCTACTGTTGTCTCCATTTTATGGATGAGAAAACCAGGACAGGTTAAGTGGCTTATTCCAAGTCAGATGAGAACTCACATCTGGAGACCAGTCTGGTTAGTGCTTTTTCCGGCACATCATTATGAAACACTCATTTCAGGATGCAACAATGCTTGATTTCTGTTGTTCAAAAAGAATAACTCTTCTACAAGGAAAGTGATTTCAAGAAACTTGGCCTTGTGTCTCTAAGTAGTGTCTCACTCCATTTGGTTTGGCTATTCTGTAAAAGGACAAAACTTCCAGTGATTCAGCACAGAAGACCATACACACAAAAGTAAATCCTTTTGGGAAGCAATCTGTTTCTTGACCTTCCCAGAAACACTTTCCTCACCAGCTGTATAGGTCAACTGTCAAAATTCCCTCAGAGTTAGATACACCCAGTTCCTGGAATCCTGCTGGGTGGTCCTAAGGGCTCAATGGTAGAGCTTAAATCACAAAAGGAAATCTAGATCACTCGAGCTAACACGTGCTGAACACCAGATACAACACACTGCCTAACAAGCCTGAGAGAAGACTTCAGCTGCTATCTTGAGGTGACAGTTGCAGAAACTACAGCATGCAACAGGTGAGTAAATTTTCCAAAGTCACACAGCGAGGATGTTGGGGCTTGAATTAATTGTTACACTAGGCGCGCTCTCTCTCTAAAAAAAAAAAAAAGAAGAAGAAAAGAAAAGAAAAGAAAAGAAAAGAAAAGAAAAGAAAAGAAAAGAAAAGAAAAGAAA